>NW_016806392.1:3986085-3992316 GCF_001698545.2 Rhinopithecus bieti | reverse complement strand
TTTTTTTTTTTTTTTTTTTTTTTTTTTTTTTTTTTAATCCTTCGTACACTGTGGATCTTTATTGCCATTGCTTCAATGCTTTTGAGTGCAGAGCTCCCACTGACATCAGTGGGGGTGCTGCTCCTGGAACAAGTTTGGAATGCACAATTGAGAGTTCCTTGGTGCAGTTGGAGAGGGAATCTTGCCCTAAGCTTTTTACACACACCAGGGTTGAGGTTTCTTTCTTCCTTTGCTTTCTTCATTTTAATTTTGCATCCTCATGTCTGTGCTTTGTGATTATGAATTTTGAATTTGGAGTTGCTCCTTTACTTTCTCTACATTTTGCACATATTGTCATTCTCTTTAGGTCTATTGAGATTCACTCTAGGGTAGTTTTTCCTCTGAGTCAGCAGATAGAAAAAGAGAGAAAGAGATAGACCCAGTTTTCCTTCTGACAGAGCAGATCTAGGCCCACTGAGGTCAATGGTTTAAAACTCACATTCCTCTTCAATGCAATGAGCATACCAAACAAGAGGAATTTTTCAGTCCCTTTTGATAATCAGATGTTATTAATCTGGGTAGGTCTATCAGGATTTAATGACATTGGGCATATGATCGTTTTGTAGTGTATGAAGAAAACATTATTTCATGAAGATTTTTAGAAGGGGAAACAGAGACAGTGGCCTGGGAGTTTCTCAAGACTTCTATGGGAGGGGTACCCGTGAAAAGTCCTGAGTGAGAAGCAGCTTGCTTTATGAGATTGACAGTTCTACCTTCTCCTATCCTGAAAGGAAACTTACAAACACTGATAACTACTCCATCAGTCAGTGGATAAATTGACAGTTGGGGCCCTTTTCCTCAGGAGCCCCACCAGAATTCTACCCTGTTACAATGGATGATATGAAATGATGCATCTAGTCTTACAGTATACAGTTGGATCTTGCAATTATTGAAGGGGAGAGACGGTATCCAGTGCAGCTACACAAACGGCTTTGAGTGTGTTAGATTATGATGAAGTCTTTCAATTTTCAATTATGCTGTAGAGTACTTATGATAGCATTAGGTTATGTAACATGCCACCACTCCAGTTATCTTCCTAGGAAAAAGTCAAAGGAATTTTTTTTCTTTTCTCTTTTTTCTTTTTTTTTTTGAGACAGAGTCTCACTGTGTCACCCAGGCTGGAGTGCAGTGGCACAATCTCAGCTCACTGCAACCTCCGCCTCCCGGGTTCACACCATTCTCCTGCCTCAGCCTCCCGAGTAGCTGGGACTACAGGCACACACCACCATACTCAGCTAATTTTTTGTATTTTTAGTAAAGACGGGGTTTCACCGTGTTAGCCAGGATGGTCTTGATCTCCTGACCTGATGATCCGCCCGCCTCAGCCTCCCAAAGTGCTGGAATTAAAGGCGTGATCCACCGAGCCTGGCCGGAATTTTTTGATAGAGAATATTTTATTTCCATTACTGCTCTTTTCTTTGGATAACTATTCTTCAAATCCTCTAATCCAGAAAAACTCAAGATTCTATGATAGTTCTCATTATAGAAAATCCAAATTGATGACTTTCTTTTTTTAGAGGAAAATGAATGCTTTCATTGAAAAATCATATTGCCCAGTTGATACTATGCTCTTAACTCTTGTCTTAACTCTTGCCATAACCACTGATGATGAAGCTCTCATTGGCATGGAATTAACTCCAGTCGTTGGATCCCATGAAACCTGCCAGGAGATCTCACTGAATGTTTTTTTCTTTAGTCAGTTATTTAGGGGAATTTTTTTCAAATAAGATATTTTAAGACGAGATCAGGCGTGTTCAGGGTGGTATGGCAGTAGACTCAAATAAGATATTTTAAATATTTGAGGAAGTGGGAAAGGTGGAATTCAGAACTTAGTCAAATACTGATGTCTTTATTGTCTTTCGAGGAAAATCACATATCAACAATATTTAGAGTATTCCCTCCAAAAGAAACCTTAGAAAAAGATAATCAGCATTAAAAAATTAATACAAAAGCCTCTATATTTCAATTGTTAATTTTTTCTGGCTGCAACTAAAAGGGAGTGGGTTGTGACCAATTTGAACTGGTAAATACTGGACTTAGACACAAGGTTGGTCATGAATATTTCTGATAATAAAAGAAAAGTATCCAAATTCTTGATAATTACTGAGGTTTTCCCCTTTCTTGCTGCCTTTAGCTTAGTGTTATATGACATAGAGAAGATCTGTGAAAATCATGGATTTTGCTATGAATTATTTAGCAAAACAAAGGAAAAGGAAAAAGACAGGCTCATTTCTTTCCCAAATCTAACATACCACTACTCTCACAGCAAAAATAATCAAGCAATGCTAGAAACTTGAAATGGGAAATTTTCAAATTCATATTTCTATTTGGCCATAAAATTTCCTTATTGACTCATCGGCCTTCAAAATGGAAAGGTCATAATAAAAGCACAGAAAAGAATCAACTTAAAGGAAATGTGTGGGAAATTTCCCTCCAGGGTTACATTTTTTAAAGGGCTCCAAAACGAGTATAGAAAATGTGGGTGAATATGCTACTGCACATGCACAGTCATTTTGGTGTGAGAGAAACAGCAAGGTAGGTATCTCACGAGGCAGATTGTCTATTCAGTACACAAAGCTTTGCATGAACAAGGTGTAAAAGGTTGTGAATAGGGAGAATCCAGAGCAAGGAGCTCCACTGGGCAGTATCTAAGCCTGCAGCAAACATGCTGAGTTTGGCAGAAGGCTGGGCAGAGATATCTAAGTAAGCAGTGTGTGGTGAAAGTTATTTTAGAATAAATCAGATGCATTGGTTAGCTGATCAGGGCACAAAAGCAAAAGTGGAGCTGCAAGAGACCCCAGAAACATTTATTCAAACATTGGCTGAATCAGTAGCTTTCTTATAAACATGACCAGTGAGTTTAGAAGGCATAGGGTGAAAAGGAGGGGAAGAAGACAAGGCAAGAAATGAATATGAAGGAAGAAACAGATCCAAGTATAGATAGTATATGGTTAAGAATTAAGACTACACGGGTAAAAAGGTGAATATCTGAGTAACAGAATAAAGAAGTTAACTGGAACAGTCCCTGATTAATGAATGAGTTAAGTGCCCAAATTAAGTCTGCAAGTCATACTCTACCACCCCTCAGGTTACTTACTCGAGGACTCCTCAAACATTTCCACTGGCAAAGGACAGTGAATACATTCCCTGGAGGCTGTAACGGCAGAGCCTGCAGCAATCCTACAAACAGGTTGTTTTCTCTCTAAAATAAATGCAAATTGTATATTCTAATCTCCATTTTACCCATGCTTAGCCATACAGGTTTTCCTCAAATCTAGATTGCCTAGCCCAGTGTTCCCCATTAATAGCACAGCTTAGCAAATCCCTCAATACACACTGTAACCCTGAGTACACACAGTCCAGTTTGGAGATAAGGGAAGGGGAAATGGATCTTCAGCTACCAAGGATGAGCCTTGACCTGGACAGAGGACTAAATAAAAGAGGTACCAAGAGCTTGGAGAAACAAAGAGCCTTAAGCTTCTATGAATATTTCATTACAGTTTCTGGGCCACAGTAGGCATGACATTGATGAATTCAAGCAGACTGGTACCTAAGAACTATAAGAGTAGACATAAGCAGAGCCATGATGGGAGTGAAATATTAGACTGCAGTTTTGATCCAATGCTTTCTTCCAGTCTACACTCCTGATGTCGCTCAATATAGTCCACTTGATCTAATCCACTCAATCTATTTACCAAACTCTAGCCTGCATGAGAACCACTTGAAGATCTTATCAAAACACAGATTCCTGGGCCCCACCCCAACGGTTTCCTGTTCAGTGGGACTGGGATGTGCGTTTGTAACACATTCCCAGGTGATGCTGATGCTGCTGTCCTGTGGTCCACACTTTAAGAGACAGTGATCTAAACCATTTTTTGCTCACTGATCCGGGAAAGGGATGCATAATGGAAATTTGAGAAAAAATCTGAGATTTGAATTTTAAACCCTAGACTTTGCATAGACAATGATTTGGAAACATACTCAAAGAACTGGAAGCAAGTCTTCTTTTCCTGAAGGGAATTGATGAGAGTTTAGATGCTGATGAGGTCCCTGAGGAACGAGCCTAGATTCTGACACCTTCACTATGAGTCTGGGGTGGAGATATGGGGGAAAGGACAGCTGATGAGATGTGAAAGTATAAGGAACCTACCCCCAGTCCTCAGGTAGAGCCCTGGAAATGTGGGAAGGTGGGAAAAGCCCAGAGAAGATATGGGTACCTGGTGTGTCTGAGTCAAGAGTTGGCAAACTATTCCTTAAAGGGCCAGATAGTAAACATTTTAACTTTTGTATGCACATGGACTCTGTCACAAATACTCAGTCCTGTCATCAGCACAAAAGTAGCTACAAGTGATATGTAAATGAATGAATATGACTATCTTCCAATAAAACTTTATTTACATAAACAGACAGCAGGCCCCATTTGGTCTGTGGGTCATAGTTTGCCCATGCCTGGTCTAAGCCAACAGAGCTTCAGATAGCCCATGAGGGCTTCCTACATTTCAGCATGTTCCAGGGGACTGAAAATCACACCATATGCTAGATGGCAGCATGCAAGTTGGAAAGGCCTTGGACAGCTTCTCTGAGATTCCAGCAACCAGCATGGTGGGAGAAGTAACCAAGCCTTGGCTCTTAAGGGGCCTTGCTGAGACAGAAGGATGCTAGGCCTCACATCCCCACAGTGTCTTGGGATCAGGTAAGCCCCCAGAGCAGCTACAAATCCAGGCAAAGGAGAGAAGGGGAAGGTGACTCCAAATTGATTCTGTTTCCCCAACTCTTGCAGAATGGAGGCTCAAAATAGGAATAGAGTTATTACAGCCAAATTTATGTCATAGTTTTATTTTTATAAGAATAAGACATTTTCTTTCAAACTTGATATGTATTTTACACTTGCAACATATCACTAGCCATATTTCAAGTGCTCGATAGTCAAACCATTAGCTAGTGGTTTCCATATTGAACAGTGCAGATTTAGATACCAAGATTTTCCCTTTTACCCCTTCCCAGAACAATCAGACACCTGTCCCATCACTCCTGCCTTTTCTGACCTTAGAGAGAGTTCAGAGAAGGTTGTGTAGGGAGGGTATAGGGTCCAGCAGCTTGAGGCGTGGAAGGAAAATGAAGGAAGGAAGTCAAAAGCCTCCCTTTAGAGCCAGTGAGGAGACCAGGAGGATAACCAAGCTCATGAGACAACTACTTGTAAGGAATGTGAAAAATTCAGGTTCAAGTCAAGGTCTGTGTGTCTGATCATTCTAGGAAAAACTGTACCATGGATTAATTTAAAAGGCTAAATATAGTAACATTTCCCAACCATGTTCACTTTTAATAATGTTTAAGTGAAAGATAAATATAGAATAGTAAATAAATGTTATAAAGATAATTCACAATTTGTCAAGAATAGTAAACAAATAGGATAAAACTTGATGTTCACACATTCTAAGAGAAATAGCCATAATTTATTTATATACCCTAGTACATGGCTTACAGTTAAATTACTATCTAAGGATAAAAATTGGAGATCGGATGGTTCACCCAGACACTGGTACCTCAGGCAGGTTCAGAAAAGGGGTGTCCTGTAACAACAGTGTCCTGAGATCCCTGCTGTATGTTGAATGATTTCCCAAGATCTATGTACTTCATCTCTAGTCCAGTGGGTTTGGGAGTTTAAGTAACACTCAGATATGTGATCCATAGAATCATACAAACCAAGCCAAATCTGGAAGCAGTAAGTCTAAAGCGGAGGGAAGAGCCCCATTGAGCAGTCTATGAAATTTAGAGACATGATTGCTAACACTACACTTGTGAACACTACACATTGCATTCCCATGGACTAAAACAGCTAATAAAAATCACTTCCTTGGCCGGGCGCGGTGGCTGACGCCTGTAATTCCAGCACTTTTGGAGGCCGAGGTGGGCGGATCACGAGGTCAGGAGATCAAGACCATCATGACTAACACAGTGAAACCCCGCCTGTACTAAAAATACAAAAAATTAGCCGGGCATGGTGGCGGGTTCCTGTAGTGCCAGCTACTCGGGAGACTGAGGCAGGAGAATGATGTGAAACCAGAAGGCGGAGCTTGCAGTGAGCCGAGATCTGGCCACTGCACTCCAGCCTGGGGGACAGGGCGAGACTCCGTCTCAAAAAAATAAATAAATAAAATAAAATAAAATAATAAAAATCACTTCCTTTTAACC
>NW_016806392.1:3973197-3985842 GCF_001698545.2 Rhinopithecus bieti | reverse complement strand
TAAAATAAAATAATAAAAATCACTTCCTTTTAACCTGTACCAAAACAAGGACATGGTCATAGATTTCTGGATAAATAAAAAATAATGTCTTTCAATTCAGGAGAAAATATGTCATTTAATGTTTTAAGAAATTACATTCATGAGGTGACAATGGATTAATCATGGATTTCCATTTGGGCAACACCTTCCCTGCCTCTCTAGGATCTGTATGGTCCTATCAAAAAATACTGCAAGCTATATATGTCATTTTAAATGTTATAGTAGCAATTCTTATAAAAGTAAAATAAGCAGGTGGAAATAAATAATATTTCATCTTATCCAATACATCAAAAAATTATTTTGACATGGAATATGAAACATCATTAATGAGACTTTTACTTTTTTATATTAAATTTTTGAAATAGTGTCATACTTTACACTTACAGCATGTCATTGGCCACATTTCACATGCTTTATAGCCACATGTGGCCATACTGGACCCCACTACACCAGATATCCTGCAATCACCAGGGAGTAATAAAAAACAAGACCTGCTTTTTGCCAGAAATGGCCAGAGCTCTCTTCCCCTTCAACCAGCACAAAGCTGCTTCACAAACTGTGAGTTCAGTGCAGTCAGCAAATTTCACTGAATGGAGACTCTTAATATCACTGACTTAAACATGTGGCATGTGTGGAGACCCTGATTATTTCTACCCACAAAATAAGAATAACGCTTAGCTGTTCATGACAGCTAAGTGTCAAACAGCAAACACTCAGCATGACACCTCGAGATGATCACATGTGCTTTGTCTTTTTTTTTTTTTTAAGGAAATTGAAATCTTTAAAAGCTTTCTTGAAATTGCATTCTTTTTATTCTTAGATTTGATAAATAGCATATGTGTTGGGAAGTGGCGGGGGGGGGGGGTGGTGCCGTGCGCCAGGGGAGGGAAGATTCGTGTTTTTACAGCTGACATGTCGCTTGGGAAAAGTCCCAGGGAAAAATCCCAGGGAAAAACAGTTTGGATGGAGGAGAAAGAAAAAATTTTACTGCAACCCCATCTTGCCTAACTTGCTAGCATCTCCTGCTGCCTGGATATTCTGGCCAAAGTGGTGGGTATCACCTCAGGTCACAAACTGCCAAATAGGAAGATGACACTGACGGAAGTTATTAAAATTTGCCTTGAAAAACAAAATAAAAATATAGATTAGCCAGTGTGTTCAAGGAGCTCTTTTCTTGTACCTAGAGGGAAACCAGAGGTTACCCTCCTAAGGTAGCAGGCAGCTGGGATTCTAAATGTCCCAGGATTTGGAAGGCATGCCTCTTAGAATCACTCCCATCAACGTATTCACAGCAGAATCAGTGACTTGCCAGGGTTTCTGGGGATTTTAGGAGGGTCAGTGTGTATTTCTCTTCCACCAAAAGAGAACAAAAGGTGCAGGCCATTTAGGCTATCCTGTCTGGTTTTGGAGCATGCTGATTGATAATCTCGCAAAACATCCCCAAAGGAAGTCAAGCGCATGGGTGTGTCTATACAACCTGAGCCAAAATGGACCAGGCCGAAAATGTTTTGCCACCTGAACGAGTGGTGGGGCTGCCAAATTGGCTCCAGAAGGTACAACCAGGACCACTGGGCAGAAGCTGCTGGACACAATTTTCAATTCATTATTTGAAAAGCGCTTTTAGAAATCAAGAGTCCAACAATGGCATGGATTTGGGAAGAAGAGAGCTTCAAATCAATGGATCTGTCCAAGCATTGACTGATTGATCTCTCAGGCAAGCTACATAGGGAAATTCTATATTTTGAAAGACCCCTTCATTCAGTTGATAACCTGTAAGTGCCCAGCACTGGAGTCAGAGAAATGAAAAGAACATGGTCTCAGGTCTCAAATTACTCTTAGTTCATGATGCCATCCATTGCTGCTGTCTAAAATCGCAGCGCTAAATCTCAAATTGGGTGGGTTCAAAGGAGTGTGGCCCATTCTAAGCCCCACATCCATATAGGCTGCCTGTTCCAATAAGGTAACAAAATCAATCAAAACACTAATGATGATACAAGCCTCAGGTCATGCCAATCTTTCTGCCTGGAATTTTTCCCTCCATCCCCTAAGTTTATTTATTCCAGTTGCCAGGCAGGGCCCTGCCTTCCCATGGTCCCCTCTTTGACAATGCAAACTGACAATCAAAATCTTTCTCTTCTTGGGAACCCTATTACACAGATAGTTAACACTGTCATTTCATGCATTTTTATCTTCTCGGTAATATTACAAAGTTCTTTAAATTCAGGGGTAAACATAGTCTGCATTTTCTATATCTAGAACTCTGATAATTCTAGGTTGCTGCAAGAATGATGAAAAAATATGTATTAAGTGAATGAAAATTCAAGAATATTAAGAATATTGACAAAGTGTTATATTAAAAATAAATGATCCCAACCAAGAAAACCAATGAGAAAACTATATCTTGCTACTTAGGACTCTAGAATGCATATGGGATAGGCACAGGAAAAGACACAGAAATGCAGATTCATGATAAAGAAATTCAAGTGGTTGTTGAATTACTAAATTAATATTTGAAACTCAACACATGCATAAATTAACTATTAGAAACTACTGGGTTTTGGTTGCATTTATATGCTCAATACAAAAGAATTTACAGTATGTCAATTTAAAATAAAAAGTCCCAAATGTGTTCTCTTTCTCTAACAGGTTTTATTGTTGTCAACGTTTGATTTAGGTATATAATTGGCTTAAAGTTCTCTTCATGTTGTTGAAGGATTTCTCTATGGTACTCAAGCATCCCTCAATGACATGGACCAGTCAAGCTACCGCACAAAAGCTAACCAAAGCTTTCTCTCAGGGAAAGCCTCCCTTACTTCCTGTCTCAACTGAGTCACCTTCAGCTGATAGCTTTCCATCTTCCTCACTTTCTACAAATGCAGTTAACAGTATAGTTTCCATTAAACAAGAAAACTCACAAAAATACTGTGTTTCATTTAATGTGTGTAAGAAGATACTAAGAATCAACTGCTACTTCATTTTAGCTATTAGAGACATACTATATGACTTTTCTAGAGGTATTTTAAAGAATTAAGAATTTTAAAAAAACATTCTTTCTATTTTAAAACATAATGATTGCAGTCAAGTTACTTGTGCTGATGAGAGAGATAAAGAAATGCAGCCAACTAAGACTTTTAAACCTAAGTATAATCAGTACTCCTGTCTGTCTTTCCCATGAAGAATGGCTCAGAGCAAATTTTAAGTATTCTGATAAACAGAAATAAGGCAGTTCTTTAATTTCTCTTATTTCCATTCTTATGGAGGTATTCATGACAATGATATAGAACAAACTTGGAAAAAGAAAACATGAGCAGATTATAAATATTCACACCAAGCAGTCAGGTATCAAATCACTGACAGGCATCCTATCACAGCTGAGAAATAGGAGAAAAAGATAAAGGAATGACCATATTCATGGCCAGCCCCACCTGTGAAAATGCAAGCCTCAAGAGGTAAGAAATGTAAACAATAGATCTAGTTTTGTTAGCTTGAATTACTGAGGTTCTGCTCACATTACAAGGCTTTTTCGCCTTTCCACATCCAGGGAAAGGATCCACATCCTCGCCTTGGATCTCTCTGAGCCCTCCAGGAATGTTTAACAGCCCAGTGGCCCATGTCCTGACTACTCTCTTCACTTGACAAGAGAAAGTTTAAACTTTTGCTCAGTTACCCCTAAGGAATCCCACCTCCTTTAGTTCTTAGTTCTTGTGTCCCACCCATTGTCTAGTTTTTCCTCAGTGAGACAACTGGCAGTGACATTAACAAGCCCCTGTGCCTGAAACCAGGAAGACTGGTAGTCAGTGAAGAAACGGACGTTGGTGACCTGAGATCCCCAGTACCATCACTGTCCTCAGACTCAAGGAGTGAGGGGTTAGAAATCCCTGTCCCCTGGACTTAGGCTTTTCTATCACAGCCCACACCTTCGGCCCAGGCTCCCTTGTTAAATCACTTTAGTTACACACCTCTCTCTGGTCACACACACACACACAGCATGGCTTCTTTGGCTGAGACATCATCATTATCATCATATTTATTGAGGGATTACTGAGTTAAAGCCTTCTTGTCTATAACTTACTTACTCCTCACAACTCTTTCAGATGGATTCTACCACTAACCCCATTTTATGGGTGCCAAAACTGAGGCACATAAAGAATAAACAACTTTCCCAATGTCACACAGCTGGAAAGTGCAGAACCAGGATTCAAATCAAGCAGTCTGATTCTAGAAGCCACCTTCTGTTCTGTGCCCAGTACTACCTGCCATTCCCACCCCTGGCTTCCATATCCTAGTCAGAGAGGGGAAGAAGTTACCACAAAACCCACGGAGACCTGGTGACTTGCCAAAGGTCAAGAAGAAATGGCAAGAAATTAGTTCACGTAGCATTCATGTGAATTACCCCTATAATGGGCAGCATATGGTGACTTGGTCTGAGTTTTTGGCAGAGGTCTGGCAGAGAATACTCAAAGGACTCTGTCTCTCCAGAATGAGCTCTGTGGAGTTTGGTATACCAAGTTGCAGAGACATCTTCCTCATCCATTCTCCACATTAGCAGTCAGCCCTGCTTCCTTACTAAGCTTTAAATTCCCTTTTATAAGAGCCAGCGCTGGCTTTGTCTTGCTGGGTAAGAGCCTGCTCTCATTTTAGCCTGATGTCCCAATGTCTTCTGTGCCTAGTGTTTATTTTTCAGATATAAGGATTGCTGAAACCATTCTAGATGAACTTCTAAGAGTCTGGAGTGTGTCTGGAGACCATATTGGATATAATAGCAAGTGGTTTCTACAATATCTACTGGATCAGAGAGTGTATTTTTGGGCTGAAGCTTATGCATTTTCTATGCCATCTTGCAATTAAAATGGAAAGTAATTATCCAGTTCTAAAATGTGGACGAACTAAAAAATATATTATAATGTTTCCCCATAAGGTGAAGGGGTACCAGAACTACCCAGATTCCATTTATTTTTAATGCCCCACCAAAGAGGAGAGGATTTGCCATTTTGTAAGAAACCATCTAACTCATCTTGAACCTCAGTGAATCCAATGCCTAATTCTATGTGACATGTCTGGTGGTGCCTTATATTTTTGCAAAAATAAAATCCCTCTGATTAAAATTTCACACCTAGCTGAGGACCATGAAACTCTGATTACCTGGTCCAGTCCTAGCCCAGCATTGCCAAAACGTTTACAAACCACAGTACAACTTGAGGGGAACTTGGCCTAGGCTTCAAGTTAGTGGAATCATTCAAAGCCCAAGGCATTTGCCAGGTGGCTGGTTCCCTGCCCTGTGTCAGCAGCTCTAAATTAGGCACATGCTCTCTAAACCAGCCATGAAAATGATCAGCCAATATAGCCAGAGCCCAAAGGAAATATGATCAGGCTGGCCGTGACTGAGGCTAAGGGCATAAAAGAAGTTCATCATTCCTCTTCTTTGTCATTCTCCATGGGTTTGAGAAGAGAGAGCAAAGTTTATTCTCTGAAAGCAGATGCTACAGTTCCGGTGACATTGAAAGAAACAGAAAAAAATGCAAATGCCCAGATTTGCAAATGTTGGTGTTATGAAATAGAGGCAGGGGCCATCTTTGGGCTAACGATATTATAAAATTGTTTGTAAAGCCTGGGGCTTAAACATCTCTAGTGCCATAACTAGCTACTGTTTTAAAAAGGACATTAGGTTTGCATTTGCATCTTTGAGATAAAGATTTTTATGTCAGAAGTTCAGCCCTCTGGACAGCGTAAAATCATAAGAAATACTGTCTGGGTTTTACCAATTGTCTACGAACTTAGTGTTCGGTTATTGAAGATGGTTTGTGGCCCAGGATCCCATGTGACCTCACCCTCCAAAGGTTAAGGATACAGTCTAAAGCATTATCCGTAAGTTTAAACCCTTCTAAAAGTTATTGATGTTCTCAACTTGTATAACCTTGTCTATGCTACCTAACATGCTATCTAAAATAATGTTTTCTCAATGTTTATTCTTGAATACTTGCTAGTTGCAAGCATGTTCACCAGTTTTCTAATTAGTATAGTTGGTGAACAAGTTCTATAATCACTTCTTTTGATTAGATAGATTTCAATCATTTCCAAGTTCAGATTATGGTGGCAATATGAAAGATGAATTGATATCTGTAAGATGTCACTGAGAATACCCCCAAAAACTATGCAGAAAAAATATGGGGAGGGGTTGAACTGAGGGAGTAGCACAAGGTTAGGAGAAGAGGGAGGTAAAAGGGATCTATACTGCAGCCCTAAAATCATTACAGTTTATCTATTAAACCTCAAAGAAGAATCAAAACTTTCTGAGACCTTTTGGAACTATCTAGAGATCCTTAGCAGAAGTCATGAGTGCTGAGAAAGAAGTAATGAGAGAAAGCAAGGGGTGGAATCTAGGACAGAAGCTTGCTAGGGAAAAATCTAGAATTTGGCAGAGTCATTTGAAAGGATATGATTGAAGAAAGCAGCAAATAGAAGGGGTTCATTTAAAAATATTTGGCACATCCTGATCTGAACAAGGATGTAACAAAAGAAGAGGCACATGAAATATAGACAGAGACGTAAATAGTGTGTAGGACTAAGGTCAAGGCTGGGCCAATTTTGGAGAGTAAGCATTAGATGCTACTGCAAGGCACTGACAGGGTCCCTGAGAATTAGGAATGCATTAGACCACCTGACAGATGCATGGAGGTGTGACCCACACGAGCCCCAGAAATGAACAGAAGAAGCAAAAAAAAAAAAAAAAAAAAAAAAAAAAAAAAAAAAAAAAAAGAGCAACTGATGACTTTAAAATTAGAAAAACTAAATTTGGGCTTATTATGCCCAAGAGGAATATAGCCTGATGCACAATTTATGCAAATTGATAAAGCTGATTACACAAATTAGCCGAGGCTTTGGCTTGTTTTTTCTCTGGTCAATAAGTCCCACCCCCCTCCCTCCTTTTTTCAAACTCAGTCTATCACTATTGGCATTTACAACAAACCATCTTGTTACTTGTGATGGCCAATTACTTGAAAACACTGAATGGAAATAGTTTCTTATTTCAGGCTCTAGGCCTGGACTTGTAGGACGCTGAATGAGCAGGACAGATTAGAATAACTGGCTCTCCTATAATAGTGACATAGTTAATTTAACATAGCCCAAAATCAGCTCTCAGGAGATTTTCCATTCAGATAACCCTCAACAAAACCCCATCTGAGTTTTACTCAACCGAATGCAACACATTATTTGTGAAGTATTATTAATATTCATCTCAGCCAATCCTCAGAGTTATCCTAGGAAGAAGAATCTATGGACATAAAATAAATGTGAGAAACTAAGTTTTGGTAAAATTAGGTAACCTTCCTGATATGGTTTGGCTGTGTCCCCACCCAAATCTCATCTTGAATTCCCACATGTTGTGGGAGGGGCCCCGTGGGAGGTAACTGAATCACGGGGATGGGTTTTTCCTGTGCTGTTCTCATGATGGTGAGTGAGTCTCACGAGATCTAATAGTTCTATAAGGAGGAGTTCCCCTGCACAAGCTCCCTCTCTCTTTGCCTGCTGCCATCCATGTAAGATGTGACTTGGTCCTCTTTGCCTTCCACCATGATTGTAAGCCTTCCCCAGCCACGTGGAACTCTAAGTCCAATTAAACCTCTTTCTTTTGTAAATTGCCCAGTCTCTGGTATGCTTTTATCAGCAGCATGAAAACAGACTAATACACTTCCCAAAGTCACACAGTCAGTAGGGAATAGAACTAGGACTGAAATCCAAGTCTGCACTCCTCTAACAAAAAGGGGTTATCACTTACAATCAGTTATCGTGGCTCAAAAATTGAGTCCAAATAGCTGAATTTTCTGGTTCAAACACTCACCCTAGTGTGTGTAGTTTTAGAGAGTGAAAATACACTACATGATGGGCAGGAAGGCTCCCTACAGGGCCTCTGGTGAGGGTGGTGTGCTGCAGTGTTCAGGAGCCTATGGTTAGAAAGTCCTGCTGCTTAGGTATCTGTATGGATCATGAAAAGAAAGTTAATATCTCTCAATCCCAACTTTCTCATCCATACAATGAGGATACTATTATACGGTACCTTCCTTATGAGTTATGTGAAGGCTAAATGAAAAAAATTAAAGCACGTAAAACACAATACCTGGCCCAGAGAAATCAGTCAATAAATCATTAACTATTAGGACATTCTTAGTGACAGAGAGAACCCATGTGTTATTCAACAAACCACTCCTGTAGTCCTAAGTAGCAGCTACTATTGACATATTAACTCATCAAATCCTTATAACCACTCTATATGAGGTAAGTGTTATTACCAGGCCCATTTTACAGCGGAGGAAGTGGGGCTTTGGGTAAGTCACATGCCTTTGGCCACAGAGCTGGTGCAGGGCAGGCAACGGCCAGCAGCTGGCCCTCACTTCATCAGTTTATGGCGGCGCTGTTGCATTCAATCACCCTGCTACCAACCGAAGCCTCTAACCACAGACTGTTGCTCCTTCTTCCCTGCTTTGCTTAGTTTCCACATGGATTTAAGCAGCTATTAGAAGCCAATCTATCCTCCAGAAAAGTACAGCCCACTATTAATAAAACAGAAGCCATGTGACCAATGATCATGATTCTAACAACAAGCAGAAACATGGACTCTGACAGCCTTAAAACGATAAATATTCCCAGATAGAAATCCCTGATCTCCCAGTGACGCATTTTATTCTACTTTCTTCTCTTATATTTAGAGCGTTTTCTTTGACGAGGCATACCATTTCCCATGAATGAAAAATGGAGAAAGCAGCAAGGAAAGGGAATCCCATCTAAAACAATAAGAGCTCTGTCTTGTTCTTTCCTCTTCAACCTGCCCACATGCCAGCTGTGAGCTTTGATGGCTTAATAGGACCTCCCCATGACCAAAGGACAAAAGAACTCTCTGTCAGTGTAGTGGGACGAGTATTGCCACCAAGTTGCAGATTTAATTTCTCCAGTTTGGTAACATGTGACTGATGATGAGGTCACCAGGACAAGGAAGCAAGTTGGGAGGAAAAATGAAACACCCTGAGTATTAGCAAGAGATTTAAATAAAATGTGTTTCCTTTTAAAGGGTTGTTCCTTATGAAGTATTCTCAAGCCATTTATTAAAGCATTTGTAAAAATCTACCTAGTAAATAGAGATCACTTATTGTTTCTCACTGTCACTGTTCTTAGCAGTAATAATTTGTCCAAAAAAAATTAGCAAAATTGGGACTTATTTTAAATCATAGGATACACGAGGAAATACTGCATATGTGAAATACAAAGATGAATCATTGAAAAAAATGTTGCTGTACTACATAGAGAAATGACTCAAAGTGGGAAAGGCGAAAGCCTTGATAAGAATTTATCTCCATGCAAAGAGAAGAATTGAAAAGCAAAAGTAGAAACAGAGTCTTCTGGTATACAATTATAGCTTTGGACATAAAGCAAGATACCAGAATTATATGTTAATATTAACAGGACAATGGCTTTTCCTTCCTTTCACTTATTGTGTGTGAACACGTCTGTAGAACCAGATGACTGCACTTAGAATAACACTGAGATCTGAAGGAGTGCGCTGGGAGAGCAACAAAAAATTTTGAGTCTTAGGTCCTAAATTACTAAGAGACAACATTAATGGGATACTTACCTTACTACTTACAAATATTAATGAGCACTTAACCTAAGCTTGAGTAGATATAGGAAAGAATATAAATTCCAGGTATTACCAAGAGAATAGATACACAAAGGTGAACATCCTTTGTCTTACATTTTTGCTAAAAGTTTCCTAGTCTTTTATTCCCACACACACTAATATGAAGGGGCCAAATTTAAAATCCTATGAAAGAATTTGTTTCACCAAACTCTAGAGGAAGATGGTAGATAAAGTAAACAGGGGAATTATAACATCTCAAGACTTCTATTGAATTTTCAGAGGTGAATCCTCTGAAGCAAACTACCAGTGTGACATTTAGAAGGGTCTGTTTGTTAATTTTCTCTCTTCAAACGCCCCACCACTTGGCACCTATACTATTCTCAATGAAGTTGGCCATGACCTCCACGTCACTACAACCAATGGGCTGTTTCATTCTCAAGTTCCTTGATCACTCAGTAATAGTCAACAGCATCAACTCTTGTTCCCCTGGCATCCATAACACCACACTCTCTTAACTTTCCTCCTACCTGTCTAGATACTTCTCCTTAGTATATTCTCATCCTTTTCTACCCAACTTTCAATTTCAGAGTTTCTCAAGGCTTGATCCTGGAGCTTCCTGCCTTCTTACTATCAACTCTCTTCCTCAAGGAGCTATTGATGTCCATGGCTTCTATTACTTTCTATATACCTATAACTCCCTGATGTACATCTCTAGCTCAGATGTCTTCCAGTCTTCACTTGGATGTCTCAAAGGCACTTACACTAAGCCAAACTCATGATCCTTCCCCTCATCTTGAACCTTCTCTCATTTTGCTGAACTCAGTCAATAACATGTCCATCTACATAGTTGCAGAGGCCATAAACAAGTCTATTCCTCATTATCCATCAATTTCATTCTTAAAATATTACTAGGGCCTTTCCCTTCTTGATTTCCGCTGTGACAACTTTCATCTAAGCTTCTTTCACATTTCATCTGAAATATCTTTCTAATTTATCACTCCATGTCTTCCCTTGAGGCCCTTGCATCCATTCTCCCTTTAGCAGTCAGAGATATTCTATGAATATGGAAATTTGATCTGCGTACTCTCTTAAAGGTCTTTAAACTTTCTCATTTTCTGAGGATTAAAACTGCCATCTTTAACATGGCCTAAACACAAAGGTCTGCAAAATAGGGGGCAGGTTATCTTTACTGCATCCCTGCAATTTCCTGCCTCAACCACACTTGCCTCTTTTCTGTTCTTCCAAGGGGCCATATTCATATCTGCCTACTTCAGTGCCTTGTACATGCCTTTTCTCCTATTCCGCCTTCAGAGTTCAATGTCATGTTATATCCTCAATAAATGATTTTCTGATCTCTCAGCCTAGGTAAAGTCTTTTTTTTTTTTAGATGATTGTTTAGTCTGTGAACTTTTCCTTCATAACACTTATCATACATGTGCTTATCTATCTATCGATCTCATATGCACTTAATGTGGTCAATAAATGGATACTCATCCTAGTGAACATTGGCCCAAAGTTTCTGACCAGGCAGCCTGGTAGTAAGAGACATTGTAGGGCATCTGTGATAACTACTCTGGCAGATTAATTGACAGCCAATTAATAACTTCCCTGTATTCACACCCTTCACAATGTGACTTTGCAAATCATTGCATCAAGTATTACAGTTGATTTCCCTACCTTTGAACATAGACTGGGCTTGAGACTTGCTTTGGTGAAAGAATGAATGAGGAAAGAAGTTTGACAGCGTGCCAATTCCAAGCCTAAGCCTCAAGAGCCTTTGCATGCTTTCACTCATTCTTTGGACCTCTGTTTTTGCCACGTGAACAATACCAGGATTGCTTATCAGATGATGAGAGATCCTCTAAAGCAGATCCTAGCCTTCCTAGCTAAGGTTTTCTTAGACTATGAAGCTTCTACCTAACCCACCATCTGACCACAGACCCATGAGCAAGTCCAGAAACACTCAGTCAAACCTGGCACAGATTAGCTGAACTGCTCAGCTAAACTATAGATCCATTAGAAACAATAAACGGTTGCTTTAGCCACCGAGTTTTGGGGTGATTTGTTACACAATAATAGCTAAAGGATTCAGCTACCAGCTAAAACTTTCTCTATAATATATACTTTATCCAAAGTGTATGTACTTGAAGCCTGAAATTTTTAGCTATCAATAAATACCAGTGCCTTATTTTCCTTTCCCTCTTATCTGGCTGGGTAAGTGTATACATATTTTTACAGGACAGTGAATTCATCACCAAATATAGCCCTCTGAAAGGAATATAGGTGAAAGTCACTCTATATTTACAGAGAAATTTTATCAGACAAAAGCATCAACAGAAAAGACATGTTTAGTCTCCATTAATCACACAGCCGGACATTCTGGCTGGCCTGGGGTTCAGCCTTCATTGGTGGGAGGGAAAGTGTCAATTCTTCACCTGTATGTCCATTGGTTTTTGGGTCTTGAGGGCCACTGAGTGGAGTCTGATTACAAATTTGCTGCCTTATATCTACTGTATCCTCAAATCTACAGAGAGATAGAGAAATTTCTTGGCAGAAAAGAGACTAGAATATTGATAGAGTCGTGTGACAATAAAATATATCTGAAGGACAAGTGTCAATGTACCCTTGACCAAATAGTGGGAGGGGGCAGCAGACTCTGAGGGAACTCTCAGTTGGTCCCGTCTAAGGGTTAGAGGTGACTCTGGTTTTAAATGCAGCCTTTAGTATGCATCAGATTCCATTCTGATGGACTCATCCAGTTACTGGAGTATACCTTGGAGTAAATAGCTCCATGTGTATATATTGAAAGAGATAAACAGTAAATTATAAATAGAATAAAAACCTGAGTATGAAAAATAAGACATCAACATTTAGAAGGAAATATGGGAGAATTTAGTTAGAATGTTATGTTAGGACATTATCTCCTAAACAAAATGCAAAATTTATAAAATCATAAAGGAAAAGATTCATATATT
>NW_016806392.1:3935697-3968197 GCF_001698545.2 Rhinopithecus bieti | reverse complement strand
ATTTCTATTTAATGAGGTCAAGAAGGGAAAAAGGAAACAAGGAAGGGAGGAAGGGAGGACAGGGAGGACAACGGAGGAGGGAGGGAGGGAGGAACGGAGAGGGAGGCGAGGGAGGCGGACGGCCGAGGTGAGAGAGGGAGGGGGAGAAGAGGGGAGCGAAAGAAACACACACAAGCACACATAAATGCCTCTCAAAACGTGAAAGATTTCTGTTTAATTTTGTTTAAGTGTTCTGTGCTATCAGTTGCTGCTTGAATTAAATGAAAAGCAATTTCAGTGGTAAACTGAGCCCTTAAATGTAAGAAATAATTTCCACTTTTCCTCAGCTCCAATCCTAAATTAGAACAGCCCCGATAGCTCCAGTGAGGCAAAGGTGGAGCTGGGGTGTTGGTTTCCACTGACCCACCTCCTCAGTGGTCCTCTGGGAAACACTCTTAATAATAGTTCAAGGGTTGAATGGAAAGGAGACATCAAAACCCATATTTGAGAATCACGATTTTTTCCTCAGTGATTCTTAAAATTCTGCTACAGAAAGAGCTTTGACATTGCCTGAAAGAGCCATGTGCTTTTTAAAATAGTGAATTGGATTCTACACTATTTCTTTGTTAGCATTTTTTCACTTAAAAGTGCTTTCAAATGAATTCCTCTTGCAGAATTGTATTCTTCCTTTGGATGCTCATTTTTCTAAGAAAGAAAGTAAATCCTGCCAACTTTTCATTACACATGATAATGAGAGAGGGACAACATGGGCAAGTTAAGTTTATAAATAATCCTAAATTCCCCTTCTATGCAATGGTTTGAGCAAAATTATGACCAAAACTGTTTTAAAATGTTTTAAAAGGGAAGATAATAGTTCTATTTGTAGTTCCACTTATTTTTTTCTGCAGGGCTAACAGAAATAATCATGAGGAGTGAAATGTGAAAAGACAATTTAAAATTGTTAATCAATGTTCGTAGAGGGTCACTACTTTTAGAAATCCTGGAGAAATGGTCACCATCAACAGAAATACTGTCAGTATCTTTGACTTGTAAGATGCACTATAGTCAAGTTGTGCATCAAAAGCAATTGAAACAGATAAGAGTGTAATTAATTCTGTCTAAGAGTTGGAGGCGGAGATGAAGAGTGAAGAATGAGTATACAAAATAGTACACAAGAGTTATAAAAGGTTTTCTCAAAAAGCTTAGATTCAATGAGGAAGAAAAAAATAATGTGCATGAACAGGTAGGCATGGTCCTACTAATCAGAAATATGGTCATCTTAGACTCTCTCCTCTCTCTCCCCCATATTTATTCTCTTACTAAACTCTGTCATTTCTACCACCTTAACATCTCTTGAACTTGTCACTCCTCTCCCTTTTTGCTGCCATGCTATTATTTCAGGCCCCTGTTTTCCTTGACCTGGTGGTCAGAATAGTCTAAGTCATGCACTGATAACAAATAACCAGAAAATCTCCATGGCTTAACGCAAATTTCTTATGCATGTGACATATCCAGCATGCATCACCTGGAGCTCTGTTTATCATAACCACTCAGGGACCCCAGCTAAGTTCCTAATGGAAGCTCCATTATCACCAAGTTAGAAGCAAAAGAACAAGATGAATCATGCACTGGCTCTTAAAATTTCCACCCAGAAATGACGCGTGACACCTCAGCTAACATTTCATTAGCTAAAGCAAATCACACAGCTACACCCAGCCTCACAGGGAGCAGAGCAATCATGCCATGTGCCCAAAAGAAAGAAAGCTAGAAATATTTGTGGTTGCACAGCACGAATAACTACCACATCTGCTTTAACTGAATCTTCCAGCTTCCGGCCCCACCTCCTCCAATGTATCCTCCACACTGACCTTTCTTAAATTCAAATACGATTATCTAAGCATATTGTCACCCTGATTAAAAATGTTTACAGCCACATATATCACTTGAGATGAAGCTAAAGTTGTTTGCCATGTTGAGCAAGCCAGTTTAGATCTGGCCTTCGGCTCACTTACAGTTTCTTCTTCACCCACCACCACTATGGAAAGCATCCCAGTGTGAACCCAGTGAACCATGTACTCCAGCCATATAGAAGTACAAAAGTGACGTATCTTTGTTACCTTTGCACACGCTCTCCCTAAGCCTAGAAGGACTCCCAACCTAGCCCATCCCTTTCCTCTTAAAAGAAGACATCCACTAAGACTCATCTAAAATGTCATATTCTCTGGACTACTTCCCTGACATCAAAGATTGAATTAAATTTTTTTCTCTGCTCATATGGTGCCACCTACATACCTCTTTTCATGCTTCTTTTGTGTGAGAGTTACTACTTATCTATTCAGTTTCTCTACCGATAGATTTTGAGCCCCCCAAAAGGAAATGAACTCTTTTTATGGCAAGGGCCTGGCTTATAATTGGTTATTTGAAAATGTTTATTGGGTAAGTAAAGTAAAACACACATACACAGTCAAGTTCTAAGTTCCAGTACATATTCTAAAGTCTATGGGAATACTGAGTAAATGAAACACTAGTCTCCATCCAAAAGTATATTCATTTTCTCTTATTTGCACATATGTGTTACAATGCTGAATCATTGAGAATAATTAATGCACTTTCTCTTTTGTCTTTTTAAGTACGGGTTCTTCATTCCTATTGACTTGGGACATCTATCTTCCTAGGGAGAAGATTAGAAAGTCTGAACATGGAATATGAAAATGAAATAAGGTAATTTTCAGTTTCTGACATTCAAATACACTGTATAAGATTTTGTGGCAAGACAATAATCTTGCAAGCTAGGCTCTTATATTAAGAAAAATTGTCTAAATTTAGCATACTGAAAGTCAGACTTGGTAGGCTGGAGGGAAGTTCAAACGAGAAGAGAAAACCTTTGTCCTCAAGAGTCAGATGAGAATACTCCCTGATTTAGTCTCTACAGACTTTACCTGGAAAGGGAGTGGACTGTTAGACAATTGGGAATAGTACTGAAGGTGAAAAGAGGCTCTTCTCCTTATGTCCCTCACCTCTAACAAATTCTCTAATTAGTGTTCAAAGAGTAGCCCACTTTGCAGATTATTTTCACTAATGTGGAATACAACCACATCCAAGTAAAAGAGGCAACAACCCACGTGAAGAAGGAAGATCTGAAATTTATCCTTCCCAAACCTGTGCTGTATACATGAGACCCACAAGTAGCTACAGTGTTTTCCCAAGGAAATCTTCATAACTAGGTGAAGTGGCTGTAGTATGAGCTGTGGAGCGGACCACTGTCTCAGTACATTTTGTGTTGCTATAAAGGAAAACCTGAGTCTGGGTAATTTTTAAATAAAATAGGTTTATTTGGCTCACAGTTCTGTAGGCTGCGTAAGAAGCATGGTGCCAGTCTCTGCTTCTGGTGAGGGCTCAAGCCGCTTCCACTCATGGCAGAAGGTGAAGGGACGCTGGCCTGTGCAGAGACTACATGCGGGGAGAGGAAGCAAGAGGAAGGGAGAGAGGTGGAGGTGCCAGGCTCTTTTTAACAATCAGTTCTCCTGGGAAACTAATAGCGCAAGAACTCACTCACCCCCACAGCCAAGGGGCAGATTAATATATTCATTAAGGGTCCACCTCCATGACACAAACACCTCCCATTATACTCCCACCTCAAACATTTGGATCAAATTTCAACAGGAGGTTTGAGGAGACAAATGTTCAAACTACAACTACCAAGTGCAGCTCTGAGTCAGAGATCAGAGGGGTTAAAGGTGATCCCAGGTGAGATCAAGTCAGGTATGGCTCACCATCATGAGTACTGTAGAAGTCAAAGAGAGGACCATGGTGCAGCAGATTCCAATATCAGAGGCCAACGGGACATACAGTGGTCTGTGAACAAGAGTCATGACCTCAGACATCAATAAACTACAGCCTCAATACACCCAGGAGCAGCCTGAAGCACAAAGCTTCTTCCTCTCAGTATTAGGAGGGTGTGTAAGTCTCACATCCCTCCCCCCGTTCAGTTGAATGCTATCAGATAGAGAGGATATTTGGGAAAAAAAATAAATTTTAAAGAAACTGACAAAATTATTGCAGTAGTGAAAGTTTAAGGCAAATTACAAGAAAGAATGGGTAACCCAGTATCTTCTATGTCTTGGTCACTGAAGCTCAGATATTTGCCACTAAACCACAGGTTCCTAGACATTTAGTTAATATTTTTCCTGCCTTCCAATGGGCAGGGGATGTAAAAGACTAAATTATTACAAAAAAGAAATTTTTATCTGCTGTACATCCAGTTAAATTTGCAAACCCACTGCATAAGTATATGTGTATTTATACATGTACATTTATTCTACTTTAGTCCTGAAAGAATTTGGTAATATCTTTCCTTAATATCCAATTTGGACTTACATGTCTTACAGGAGGAAAACATATTTCAAATGTTTCAATCACATATATTTTATCCTTTGCAGTCTACACAATACTAGAATCTGGACTTATTGGTTGTAAAATTCATCCCAGAGTCTTCTAGAATTGTCCTTCCAGACGGTCACAGCTTTCATTTTTAATGCCTGTGCTAGAGATGTCTGGTACTTTCCCAAGTCTGGTTCTCCTCTTCCAGGCACACAGGAGGATAGGCATTCCACCACGTCTTTGTCATGCTGAAGGTCCTATACGACTGTTTTTGACCAGTATGTTGTGGAAAGTGTGGCATGGTCACTTCTAGCAAAAGAGATGAGCATGACCCTCCAAATGTCTCTTCCTCTGCCCCCATCACTGAGAAGGTCATATATTTCAGGTGGTATACTGGTAGTCCAGGTATCCAGTTCTGTGTGAAGGAGAGGCCCCAGCTCTCTCATAGGGTACATGTAACATAAGTGAGAAATAAGCCTTTGGTATGTTAATTAAGGGAGATTTTGGAGGTATTTGTTACCACAACAAAATCTACACTATCCTGACTAATATACTATATTTCAGTTTCTCAGACTGAAAAATAAAGATATGAATTGGGGTTTTATCAACAAAATGGTATGAATATGAGAACAAAAAGATATTTTAGGCCATTTAAAAGAACAATACAAATAAAATCTGCTCCCAAATATCACAATAAAGAATGGGTAACCCAGTATCTTCTATGTCTTGGTCACTGAAGCTCAGATATTTACCACTAAACCATAGGTTCCTAGACCATCAACGGCTCTTTGCTTCTGTAAGCTTCACCAGCCTCATCCAGATGGCAAGTGTGAATATGATGATAGGAAGCATCATCATATTAAAACAGTACACCTAACTTCAAAACAGCAAAACAGCGAGATTCCAAACACCATTGTGTTACTAAAATGTGATGCTAGTAGAACAAAGGATGCTATGATAGTCCAACATGTTCCGAAACACTTTTCTTGAGTTATTTTCTTTAGCTAGCTCTGTGTAAAACTATTGCATACTCTCTCAGGAAACACAAAAATGATCTTAAGTGAACTTAAAAGCATGGAACAATCTTTATATATGCTTTTGATTGGGGAAATGAATAAATAAAACACCCTTTAACGAGCACAATTCATAGAATTAGCAATTCCCAAGACATAATAGTATGTTGGGTGCTGTACCTGTGGCAAAGTTCCAATACAGTGGGATATTTTGTGGCGCCAGGCTTGGACTTTTTTGTAGCGGAGACATCATCATTATAATCCATTAATAGACAGCTCACTCCATAAATATGTACATAAATTCAAAATCTTAGTGGTGGTATTATTATTCTAATGGAAATATTGTACATCTTAAATCAATAGAGGTGCTGCATTTAATTTGGAATTCAAGTTTCTGTGACAATGTCGGACTGCCTTGAAGAATCCCATTTACTCTTCATCTCTGATAATGGACCTTAGTTTTTTGATTATCTGAAAGCTAATTACTTTTAGGGCCTTGGAAATCAGTAGTCAATCATTTTGCCTTTGTTGGATCTTAGATGTGTTATCCTAGAGTGTATAGTGACCCATTTGCTCATTCTTCATTAATTCACCAAACATATATTCATTGTTTCCCATGTGACAAAAACTATACCAAGCACAGCAGTGAACAAAACAAACAAAAAATGTTTGCTCTCATGGCACTTATGCTATAGTGGGGCATAGGGTCAGAAAGTCAGGGTCAAAGTTTGGCTCTGCTAATCCTCAGAACCTCCGTGTCCTCACTGGTAAAACCATGGGGCTGGAGGAAGTTCTCAACCTAAGGCACCACCTTAGAGGGGTTTCGAAATACATTAGAAGGTTTCTGTTATAATAATAACTGAAGGATGCTATTGGTATTTCATGTCAGAGGCCAGGAATGTTAAACATCTTTAAGGCAGGACAGACTCTCCCCAGAAAGTCTAGTTCTACCTGAAAATCCAAAAATGCAAGTGAAACTCCCTTTGAAAACCCCAGATGTTTTCCAAAGCTCTTTCCAGCTCTAACATGATATAAATTTGGACGAATTGGCTTCTATCTCTTCTTGAGAGAAAACAAGTAGGTGCTTGCTATCGCAGAGGACATGTCTAGGGAAGAGGATCCCTGATATTTCTTCATTTCTCTTGGATCTTTTAACTGAAAATATAAACCTAGAGCCTTGTGAAAATGAAAACGCAAGCCAAAGACACATTGTCTCATTCCAAGAACAGATTCCCGTCAGAAAGGTGTCTGGATTTTTTCCCCAATAAAGTAAAGTAAGAGTTTCTTACAACCCTGAGAGAGAGAGCATTCTATACCAAAAGAGGCACCGTATTCACTCCACAGATACAAGCAGCATACATTAACCTGGAATCTAAGTCCATCCTGAACAGAATTCTGTGGCTTAATTATGCAAATTGATCTTAGAAGCACTCCCCTGCTCTTCCTGAACCACAATAGATAATGTCAGTGTTTTCTTAGTATGAGTCTATTTACGGCACCAAATACCTACACATGAGTTCCGTGATGCTCAAACATATACACCCTTCTCAGGCTGTCCTTCTCTGGAGATTTTGTTTACTTGCTTAGGGGAAAAATAAGGCATGAAATCAGTTGAGGGGAAATCAGTTGAGGGGAAGGGCTAAATATGTGCCTTTCTAATGATTCTCAGGTGACGGTAATGCTGCTGACGGTGGTCCCTTGCCCTCAGTTTGAGAACCACAAGTTCAGGCAAACTTTCTTCTAAGTAATTTATAGGCTGAGCAAGTATCAAAATTGTCCTGTAGCTAGAAAATGCAGAAACTGATTCCAGAGTTCGACCCTATTTTTGATGCCCAACTTTGGTGCCAAACTTTGACAAATATTGAACTCATAGTTTTCACTCAGGGTGGTTGATGGCCTCTAACCACTAAAACAACAACAACAAATTCCATCAGTAATATCTTTACCCAGCCCAATGAAGAAGGAATTTTAGGGGTAACAGCACATATTTCCTGGAGTTCCCACCCTTTAAAAATAGTGCAGCCGTATCTGTTTCCTAACCCAACTGGATTGGAAGCACTGGATTCAAGTTTAACACATTGGAGTCTGGACATCAAAGGGCAGCTAATAACCAGTGCCAGCACTCCCCACAAATTGATCTCATTCTGGCCGAATTTGACAGTGAGGCAAATACGCCTAGGAGTCAGGTGCCGCCAAGGAAGATGCTACTGGTGAGGTCGGTTTTAATGACACATATCCCTTTTAAAGTGATTTCAGTGCTAAGAAATAGAGAACTGATGGAAATAATAATGTCTGACATTTATTGAGCATTTATATCCTTCTTGTTTACACTATTATTTTATTTAATCCTCATAGTGACTTTTGAGGTATATGTGATTACAATCTACTTCTCATAGATAAGAAAACCATAGAGAAGTTGATTTCTCAAAATCACAGTTAGAATATGGGGAACTAGTATTTGAGTTTTGGCTCTAAATTCAGTTCTCTTAACTAAGGCAGAAAAAATTAAAAAGTCACTTTGGGTTTTTTTGTTATTATTATTCTTTTAAAGTGTTTTTGGAGGTGACTGAAAAGCCAGTAGAGCCAACTCTAATGGCTCCCAACCCTTATTATTAATGTCATATAGATGTTTATGTATACTTTAATCTAAAATAACTCCCTTACCCTCCTCCTCTTTGTAACTGTTCATCTCTCCCCATGCACCAGCCAAATGGTGTGCCAGGCTGTGTTGCTAACACTTGCATAATAACTTAAGATCTCACAACCCCTTTATTTATCAAGCAACAATGTTACTAAAAATAACTGCACTCATAACCAGAGAGGGAGAAACAAGAGTGGGGGAGAATGTAATATATTTGGAAATGTACAATAAAAAGCCGGTGGAAGGGCTTTAACTTTCTGAAGTCATAGCTTTAGAGCATGTGGAATAAAGAAAGGACCAGTGGGCCATCACGCAGAAGGCTGCAGAACTTGGATTGATGCCAAGGGTAGTGAGATGGGACAGGGTTTTGGTTCTGTGTCACCAACATGTGGCACTTTGCAGCAGCAGCTATGACTTGAAGAAATAGAAGGAGAGGTGGCTGTCACGATACTGTAATACACATGCTGAAAGGGAGCTGCAGGCATCCTTCTGGAACTCAGGCCAACCTCAGCTGCAAGTAATCAGACTCTCTCTTTTTCACGTTGCTCTCAGGTCCCCAACCTAGACCATGGACACCCCTCACGGATCTTCCAGAGGGGTAGCAGGGTTAGCATAAATTGTTACTGATGGGGTGTTTCTCCACACCTTCTGAGGTAACAAGTGGCAAGGAAAAGTGGCAAAGAGTAAAGCAGCTTTTCAGAGAAGCCCCCTCATCCTCAAAGTTTGCAAAATACCATCAGCACTGCTGAACTCACGAACCACAAGAAAATGTTGTGCATGGCTTTCACGCAGGCAGTTCTGTCAAGATACAGAATTGTGGGACCTGCAGTGTGGCACTGCCTCTTCCAGGTACAGCTTCAATGATTTTTATCTCAGCTTGGAACACAAAGTGTGTTCTGATACTAATACTGATAAAAGCATAAAGGCTGGCGCCATCTGCCATGGCAACTATCAAGATGGCAGATGCTTTTCATCAGCTTTATCTGAACTTTGCATTAATGGGAATTCAGAGACTGTGGGTACGTTTTCAAAAAAAAGCGGGGGAGACATTAAAATGATAGCACTCTGAATGGAACCAATTCATCAAATATCAACATATTCTCATCTCCTTTATCTGTCTTGTTAAAAAAAAAAAAAAAGAGGAGGAAAGAATCTTGTTCTTTGTTGTTGTTGTTGCTGTTGTTGTTTGTTTGTTTTTGGCTTTCCTGTGTTTATACCACTTCAGTTGTCCTGTGGCTTTATCCAGAACACTCCCAAGGGAGCTGACCCAGGGAGTTCTCTTCAGAGGGGGCTGTCACCTCCAAGCAGTCCTGACGCTGCTGCAGGCAGCAAATGGGATTTAAATGTGCAGTCTCTGAGGGCAGGGCAATCAACAAAATAGTGTGTGAATGCTCAGAGCCTACCGCAGGTAATAATAAAGACATTTTTCACATTTAAAAAAAATAGGCAGGGGTGGGGAAGAAGAAATTATGCTCCAAGAGTGCTGCCTAGAACAGGGATCTATATTTTCTAAGTTTACAGTGTATATCGGGCACACCTCCCCATCATTCATTAGCCACAGTAGAACAGGACCATTCCTTACATCCAGAAAAGATGCTAATTGCATTCAGCCCATGAGCTTAGCTCTGTTGGCTAGGAAAGCATGATGGTAATAGCAGGCAGTGTACACGATGCTGTTCTGCTTCCCTGGTTTATTATATATTATCTGGAGAAGATATTTTCCCTCCTTGTTGCTTATTAATTAAACCTATATTTTATTTATCTACCTATAAATATACTTTTGAGAATGTTTACTCAGGTTTTTATTATAAGTAAGATATGGAAGTTCAAATATATAAATACATATTTTAATATTATTTCTGTATTTTATTTCTATGCTTCTGTGTATGTATGTGTATATATACACATATATACACACAAACCATAGAAATACATACATAAAGCATAGGAATACATATGTATATACACAAATGCATACACAAATTGACCATTTATGTGAATATACATTTTCTCACATATACCATAGTAATAAAATGAGCAGGAGCATGTGAATTCAAAAGCAACAAACATTTATAGTCAAAAATCTTTACAACTGCACAAATGACTACCAGGAATTGTGGGGAGCCCTTTGAAAAGAACTTTTTTCAATCTGAAAAGAAAAAAAGAAAATCAAAACCAGAGAATATGAATTAAAAAAAAAAAAAAAACTAAATAAAAAGAGCAGCACCATGGAAGGACCATGAGCCCTTTTATGAAACTTGAGCTGGACTGCTGACCTCCATCTGGCTTCAGGGCTCAGGAAGGTAGAGCAGAGAGCGTGTCCACTCTGCCCACTGGGTAGGGTAATCTAACTTGAGCTTCTCACACAAAGAGGGCTTTGCGACTATCCTCCTTTTCCTGATCATGACCAGGGTGATGGTGGGTTTTTCTCTCCAACATGAGCACAGGGATACTTTTCCCCTATAATTTCTTTGTACAAAGATTCACTCTCAGATGTTTCCAATTTTGTTTCTGTTAAAAACATAAAAGAAATAGCAGCATATACAAGAGCGTGGCTGTTAGCTGGTGTGCTCTCCTAGAAATCACCCACAGTGTTCAGATGCTGAAATTCTATGCCCCGTGCAGATGCAACAAACAGTTTTGCTTTCATTTTTAGTCTACCCAGTTGTCTACTTTTCAAAAAAATAAGGATGGGCTACATTTTAAAAAACAAACAAAGGAGTCTTTTTCAAACCTCCTCATACATTCCTCAGCATCTCATTTAATAATTTATAATGTCCCTTGGGCTGAAATTTTACCCTCAGCTCTCTCCATAGGTTCTCAGGTTGAAGCATTATTTTAGGGGAAAAATAAAAGGCCAAACCCCACATTAATCACAAGAAGAAACAAGTTTTAATGGATCTTTTTATTATAATAAATAATTAAATAACCACTTAGTCCTAACAACTCAATTAAGTACTAAATAAACAAGTTTGTGTTTATAAAAGGAACAAAAAAGGTAACATCATGTAAAAGGAAATGCTATTACACACTGGGAGCAAATCTCTAGGAAGAGGACATAAATACAAATTTTATCAGGCTAAGAAAATACATGCTGAGGATGGAACAATAAAAGGCACGGTAAGAAGAAAGTATCTCAAGTAGCAGAAAGCTTCTGGAAAACAGGGTTCAAACCCAGCTTAGATACTAGTTATGTATTTTTGTACAGGTTACTTCTTTTCTCTGATCCTGGAGGTCTCTTAAAATTAGGATTGATTAAAAACCCTTCCAATGACTTCCTATCTTCCTTAGGATAAAGCAACAAATTGCACACTTTTAAAATAAAATGTAAAAAATTAACATAGGGTACAATATACGACTGCCAATGCTTTATTTTATCAAGTCAAGACATCAAAGGATAGTCATATTTATAGACTTGTGTTACCCACCAATATTTAAAAAACAACAGTAAATTTTAACCCCTAAAATGAGAAGACATAATATTAGAATAAATGACTGTTCTTCAATGTGAAGAAATTTAGTTTTAGGGAAACCTCATTACATTATCCTTATTTTTCTCATCACACTATGAACCAGTGACAATGAGGACCACTGTTGCAATGAGAGCACCTAAGATTAAATATATCTGTTAGTCAGGTTAAGTTAGGATATGCTGTAATAATAAAGTAACCACCAAAACTCAACACAACAAAGATTTCTTTCTCATCTTTGCTCCATATTCAACTGGTGCTCTGTACTCCACATGGTCAGACAGCAGCTCCGGCTGAAGGAGATTCTACTATCTGGAATGCTACTTATCACCACAAAGCAGAAAGGCGATAGAAAAAAATCAAACAGGAGTTTTCACTGCTTATGAGATTGCCTCATGCCATTTCTCCTCTCCATTCTGACCGTTTTTTGGCCAGAAAAACTCACATAACTCTGCCTTACTGCAAGGGGACTAGAAAATAAAGGAGAGCACTTAGAAAGGTTGTCAAACATTATTGTGAGCCTGTGCTACAATAATCTAGTCTCCATCAGAGAAGTCCCCACTGAAGAAGTGAAGTTGAAACTAAGATTTAAAGGTCAGGTGACAGGGAAGGATAATGGCAGCAGTGGAAGAAGGAAGGAAGGAAGGGCTCCAGGCAGAGGGAATTATACATGTGAAGTCCCAGAAGCAAGAGACAGCATGGCACATTTAAGGAATTAAAAGCATGTAATACAGTTAGAAGGCAGAGATTAAAGCAAAGGCTAAGGAGAGTTTGTAATTTGTTGCTTTATCCTAAGGGAGACAGGAAGTCATTGGAAGGGTTTAAATTCAAAATTTACTTGTTTAAATAATGATTTTGACTAATCAAGTTACAACTTTTATTTTCTGATGACCTCTTCATTAAAAGTAACTATAAATTTTATTATTACTATAATATATATTTAATATATATATATACTATATCATATTGTTGTTGTTTGTTGTTTTAAAAGCAGATTAGAGGGAAGTCATTATGAAATGTTTCTGGAAGTAAAATATAAGTTCTTATTCATAATTTCCTAATAGGATCAACCAAGTGCTAATCTGTTAACTATCAGATACTAATCCCTTTCAGGTTAGTGGATTTTTCCATCTTGGTTGCCCACTAGAATCCCCTGTGAAGACTTTCAAAATCCCAGTGCCTAATTAAGGCAGAATTCCTTGGAGTGGTACCTAGCTAGCCACCAAGAATTTTTAAAACTCCCAGGTGATTACAATTTGCATCATAGATTGAGAACCACACCTCTCCAAGCTTTCAGGAAAAGAGATTGTCAGTGGGACATGAAAATGGGAGAACACATATGAGAATAAACTGGGGCCTTTTAGGGACTACCCTTCACCCAGATTCTAAAGCATAGTGGGAGGTACTGTTTTTAATGGCATTGTATTATATGCCTCAGATATGCTGGAGGTATAGAAAAGTCAAGAACAACTGATGTGGAGTGGCACTGTTAAACAGAACTTTCTGTGATGATGGAAATGTTCTGTAATCTGCACTGTCCAACATGGCAGCCACCAGACACGTGTCAATGGAACACTTGAAATGTGACTAGTGGGACTGAGGAAATGAATTGTTTAATTTTATTTCATTTTAATTAATTTCAGTTTAAATGGAAATAGCCAAATGTGTCTAGCAGCTAGTGTATTAAAAAGCATAGCTCTAGAGCCTTAAGCTAAAATGGTTGTCTTAGTTACATGTCACAAATATTATAAATGCATGTATCTAATGCTTAAAAATATTACGTATAGAATTCATCATTTTTCTATACAATTTTCTATCTTCTAATCAAGATGTAAGTATTTTGGATGGTCTGTTCCTAGTATTATCCAGCAATTCCTGCCCTCTTGACAGTCACATGTTGTTGAGCTGCCCAGAAGCTTCAAGGTCATCTAGTCTAGGACTGCAAACCCAAGTGCCTAAGGGAGCCAGGCAGGTTAAATAAATGAGTAAAGCATGTCATTTGCATATTAAACTCATAGAAACAGTCTTCCTTTCCACAAAGGCTCTCTTCCAATTTTCTTGAAATATAGGGTCTGTTTATCTGTCCTTTTCTGTTTTTCTAGACTAGTATTTCATCATGTAGTCTTGGCCTCTCATATAGGAAATGCAAAAAAGAAAACTTGGAAGATAGTCAGGGACCCTGAGATGGAAGAAGTAAGTATTTGGCCAAGGTGAGAAATACAGTAGCGGGATAGAGTTTCAAGACTGGAAGAGACTCTTGAGCTCTGGAAATCCAAGAGCCTTGGAAAAGCTTCTTAACCTCATTTTGCTCCAGTTTTCTCCTCTATGTAATGGGAATATGTGCCTCTTTCCCACGTTTACCTGAGGTCACAGGACTAGCTAGTGCCAATTCCAAGGCTAGAACTCCCCTCCAAGTTACCTTATTAATTTGCTTTCCATTAAACCCTTGCTAAGACTTGTTGTAATGAGACAATAAAATCAGAACTGTAGGGATGTTTTGCAACTATAAATCTCTATACTAATATTGCTATTGTTACTACTTATCTAAAACAGCACACACTTAAAACACAGTCTTCAGTAAAATAAAAAATAATTTCAGAATATTTATAACTTGGATGTCCCTAACTCTGCCAGCTTGTAACTATTATATAAATATCCTGCATCAGTTAGAAATTATTTTTAGCTGCTAATAACAGAAACTGGATATAACAAGTGCTTCAACAAGAGAGAAGATTATGCTCATGAAAATGAAATCCAGAGGTGTACAGTCCAGGGTTGGTATGGAGGCCACCGACATATGGCTAATTTAGTCAACAACTGAAGAATTCCCAAAGAAAACTTGAATTTTCTCATCTTTGAATGCAGAAACTGGGTTTTTTAGAGGGCATTTTTTCTAATTTCTAAGAAGTCACTAAGATTCGGTTTTTGCCTGGCATGCCATTATAAGAACATTTGCTTTCCAGACACAGCTCTTCAACATGGTGCCTTGGATTAACAAAGAAGGATTATACCATGATACAATAAGAGTTATAACCATAATCCAACCATTTATATACAATCTAACACCATTGCCTAGAAATCTTTTACAGGTTGAGTATCCCTTATCCAAAAAACTTGGGCACAGAAATATTTCAGATTTTGGATTTTTCAGATTTTGGAATATTTGCATTATACCAATGTATTATGCACTCAGCATTCCAAATCCAAAAATCTGAAATCTGAAATACTTCAATGAGCATTTCCTTTGACTGGCATGTCAACATTCAAAAAGCTTTTAATCTTGGAGCAGTTTGGATTTTGCATTTTCAGATAAGGAATGCTCAACCTGTATAATATTTCTGATTGCCTGATGATAGGCTTCTAGAAGTGGAAATACAGGCTGTTGATATGCATTGGCAAAATGCCATTAGGAAAGTTTGGAATCATTATCATTCTCAACAGTGAGAAATGAGAGCTTCTTTCACCACAAAATTACCAAAGTTGAGGATATTCTACCTTAAATTTTTGCCCCATGGTAGGGTATGAGGGAAGGGGAGGAATATATAAACAACATTGAAATGTCATCTTATTTTGCACCCTTTGAATCATCACTGGGCAGTCATGAAATGCAGTTCAAAGAGTGTGATCACATTATTATGAAGATTGCTGTAAGAGTAGCTCCATCTGGGCTGCCATAAAAGCTACTCCGTAAAATGGTCATCATCAATAAGACAAGAAAATCATTAAAATCAAAAAGATTTATCAAAGTGCAAACTGAATGGTATACAGGGGGTCTCAAACATGTATGTTCTTAAAAATCTTGGCTAGCTCATTTTGATACCCCTACCCCTCTCCTAGCATGCGCGCGCGCACGCGCACACACACACACACACACACACCACAATCCCTTAGGAGTTATTGCATAAAAAGTTAAGTTGTTCCGATCCAGATATTTCTAGTCATTTCAAATTTGCTACAAAAATAAAAAATTTACTAACCAAGTTATTATAAGCCATTATAGTTTGTCTGATTTTTGAAACCAATTGGCACATTAGCTGACAATAGTTGATAAAACTGCTCCAAATTTCCAATCACTTTGGCACTTCTGGAATGAATATGCACATCTAATGAATACGATGATTTCTGACATGGAGGCATGGTTTTAAACAAATATTTGCATTTTATCATTATTGCATGAATATATTTGAGAGAAGCAGAGGATTGATACAAGGGATTGTGATTGGGTGATGTTATTTAAGCAAAATGTTTAGAAGTTGGACATTAGTAATTTAAAGAGATGGAGAAAGAAGATTTGAAAGATGTTGGGAAGGTGTTAAAACAAGCATTTGAGATAACTGGGAAGGGGAGAAGGGAACAAACATGAAGAAGGGCCAAATCTAGCAGAAGTAGCTAGGTGACAAGAAGGCAGTGAAATGGCATAAGATTACTTCAAACAGGCAAGTCCAGTTCAAGTTGCTGGAGGCCTTCAAAGGCAACAGTGGAAGGATTTATTTGATTAGAGCCATGAAGACTCACTGGAGGATTAAGTCACTGAGTATCATGATCCCAGTGCCAGGCATGAAAAATTATTTTGGCAGCCATGTGCAGAATAATTTGAAGTGGAAAGAGATAGTGTATTAGAAGTAGGCAAGAAGAATGTTCTGGTAATCCAAGAAGTAAACCAGAAACCGCGTGTAGTAGAGACATAGGGAAGAATTGGAAGACTCAAGGTGGATCAGAAAAGAGCAGGAAATATCACGGCAGCCCACAAGATAGGTCATTTCTGCCAAAGGCATCAACATGGCAATGGCCTTCAGTGAGCATGGCTATTACTTCCTTGAACCTAGAAAACTTTAGCAATTCACCGCCGATGTCCCCTCATGAGTTCATTAGGGCTTGCTCATGTCTAAATGTCTCCAACTACTTCTTGAGTCTGCTTATATCTTCAGCAGGCATAATTTCTTAGTGTAAGCAGTTGCCTATCGCAGGTGACCATTTCTGACCAAGGACAGACAGAAAGAAGCTGAAGATAGCCCTGAAGTTTACAGCTTAATGAGTCATTTGGATAATAAAGCAAGCATAGAAAGAAAAAGTAGTAGGGAAAAATTCCAGCAGCTGAAGAATAAGAAATGGAATCCTGGGTGCATAACCAGAGAATACAGATCAACCATAATTATTGCATTATAATGGAAGGGGCTGAGAGTCTCCATTTGGAATGCAGCAAGAGCAGTCCTACAAGACAGATCGCACTAATATGAAAAGAATATTATTGAAATCAAGAAGGTACAACAGAGGGCAACCAGAAAGATACAGGGACTCAAGGACCTTAATTATTTACAAAGGTTGGAAACACAGTTGCTCTACTTTCCTCCATTAAAAAAAGAAAATGTAAAGGGAATACACTAAGAACATCCTCAATTCCAAGGTAGCAGAATAAAGGAAGATTTGCAAAGGCTAAACGCCAAAAAGAAAACAGAAAAAAGGGGCATGTACTTAAACCCAGAAAGAACATGGTATTAAACAAGTTTTAGTGGGATTTCTCTACAAAGAGAGAGGTAAATGCACAGTGCAATCTACTATGCAGGTTCAGATGGCTAATACATATGTAGTGTTCATATATACATGTGTATTTATACAAATACTATATATTTTAAGGAGATAAGCATTACAAAGGAAAATAATTATGGGGTGTCACAACTGTAGACTCAGCTAGACTTACAGAGATTTCCTGTTCTAAAATTTCCTGTGTTCCATAGCCCTTCCATGTAATTTTCAATGTTTTGAGTGCCCATTGGCAATACAGACTAAACACTAAAACAACCTAGAATGATATTCAAGTGAAACTTACAGGAAAGTAAATTTGATCTCAAACTGTCAAAATATCACTTAAAATACAACATATTGACACTCAGTCAAACTATACACCCTCTGAAGAATACCTTCTGAGGAAGAAACCAAAGAGAAATTGAAAACCCATTTTACCCTAGCCAGTAGATACCAAACCCACGTCAAACTCACAGTGGACTCATATTTTTATTCTGTATTTTGACTATAATGTTACCTGAACAAGCATTTGTTACATACTTATAACACATTTTGCAATCTATTTTGCAACATGAAATAAAACAGAGACATAAGGCCTGGTCCCTATTCCCAAAAAGGGAATCCTAAGCCTGCCTTGTTCACAACTGTATCCCCAGGACTGAGGGCTGTGCCTGGCATTTAGTAGATGCTCAATGAATCAGGAGAATTAAGGGGACATATCATTAATTGTTTATGGAGAAGCTAAGGGATAGGCTTTAGGAGTACATTCTTGCATTTAATATTCATGAAGATCCTGTGAAGTACATAGTATGTGCTCTATATACTGGAGGAACAAGGAGGCTAAGTTGTCATCTAAGAGCACACAGCCTGCAAGCAGTAGAGATAGGACAGAAGTCCAGACCTGTTCACTTCCCTCTAAGCCATGATGTGACATATAATCTAGTTGTGAAAAAAAGTATATATGCTATATATGCATGTGAAACAACAACAAGTGATACAAAATGCAACATACTTAAAAGCTAGGGAATATGGCGTGGACTCCACATGTTAGAGAGGTCTGGAGTAGATGGAGGCAGGAGCGGTCAGATGCTTCTTAGAAATGGGACCATGAAATGAGCCTTGAATGATGAAAGGATCAGAGGGGAAGATCACCAAAACAGCTGTGTGGTTAGCTAGTGGAAAAGGGTAATGGTTCCCAAACCCGACTAGGAAAGTTTGGATTAGGGTTGAAAAGAATGACTAGTATTAGAAACTGGTGTGTATATGTCCCTAATTATAATGTATTTGTGATGGGAAGAAATAAGTGTTTTAAAGCACTGTCTCTGGCCTCTTAGACATATATTTTTGGAGGGAAAGTTGATGTAACTCACAAGTTTTATACTATTTCTTTCTACTTTTTTTTTTTTTAAGACAGAGTCTTGCTCTGTCACCGAGGCTGGAGTGCAATAGCATGATCTTGGCTCACTGCAAACTCCACCTCCCCGGTTTAAGTGATTCTCCTGCCTCAGCCTCCCAAGTAGCTGGGATTACAGGCATGCATCACCACACCCAGTTAATTTTGTATATTTAGTACAGATGGGGTTTCACCGTGTTGGCCAGGCTGGTCTCGAACTCCTGACCTCAGGTGATCCGCCCACCTCAGCCTCCTAAAGTGCTGGGATTATAGGCATGAGCAACCATGCCTGGCCATCTTTCCACTTCTACCTGAGATTCCAGATGTCCCACATTAAAGAAGGAGTGGTAATTTCAAAATTTAGGGCAGTGCTTTGTGGTGCCAAAGCTATGCTATCCAAGATGGTAGCCACTAGCAACATATGGCTATGGAGCACTTGAAATGTGACTGGCCCAAATTGAGATGTCCTTATCACTCAAATGGGTGAACTATTTCAGCACTTGGTGCATCTGCTTTGCTAGGACTGCTGCAAGGAAGCCTTTTTATCACCAGCAAAATGACAGAGAACATACAACCAGTTGGTGTAAGTAGTTGCCTTAAAAAAACCCAAGCACAAGGGATAGTGTGGGACAGAGTTAAAGGACCAACCAAAGAAGTCAAGATGTGAAGGAAATCAGAAATTCAATAGGTAAAAGTAACTGAAGAAGGAGGTGACCACCAGAAACATAAGTCCCTTGAGACTCTCCATAGATGTTGGCCTAAAGCTTGTGAGGCGAGTTGAGTTCACTGTCTTTCACCATATGTGAATGTGGAATGAGGACTTGAACCAATTTATTTAACTATTAAAGAACACACAGGGTATAAGGGCACAAGGCTGAAATATTTGGGGAATGTCTGTATACCTGTATTTTGAGTCCTACCTTGATGAAATTCAGGTTTTGACCATAGGTCACTCATTTCATTTCTGTGCATCATTTCATGATTTTCAAAACAATCATTATCTCATTTGATTTTCAAAACATTATGAAGTAGGCAACTATACTGTACCACTTACCATTCCCAACTTAAGGGTGAGAAAACTATGCCTCAGAGGACTTCCATGATTTGGGAACTAAAACAGTAGACATATCCAGTGCTTTTCCAATTCTCCCATAGCCTTCCACCACCATCTACACCCCCAAATAACAACAACAGAAACAGTAACACACACACACACACACATACACACACACGTGCCTTTACATGTACGGATTTGAATCCCAATGCTCAGTTTTATGTTAGAATCTCTATTGTTTTCTTTTCTAAATTACTGTATTATCCAATTCTAAACACTTCTGGTGGAAAAAGAAAATACACTCCAGGAAATTGTCCAAGAAACTAAAGCCAAATTGAAAAATATTGTTTAAAATACCAGCTAGCTGTGTCTTACAGGTGTTTTAGTAGAGTGGTAGCCTAAATTGGGTGAATTATCTCAGCACCCCAGAGCTGTTCCTTTTTATGGTGATTATTGCCCAAGGCAAAGATTTAAAGATAGAAGGACTCATTTAAAGTGTGTCTAACAGGAGGGAGGAAATCTTAAACTTTTTCCTCCTTTATCAGCATGAAAATGAAAACATATGAAATGGGGTAAAGAAACTTTCGTTCAATGATAGATTAAAATTTTAGTAAACACAGCTCCCACTTTTTGTTTTACACACACCACCCTCCTCCCAATATGAATCATCCACAAATCCCCTCCCTGATCCAAGGAAGAATCCCTCCAGTTGTGTAGAAGTGATATAGGAAACTAACTTATCTTTACATCTTGTTAGGTACGGTTGTTTGATTTTGTTGGTTTTGTAAATCTACGAATTTACACATGGACACAAGAATGCTGTGCTAACACTATTTTTAAAGCAATCATAACCAAAAAAAAAACATGTAAAGTCCCTATACACATCATTTTTCATTGGCTATGTGGCAAAGTATTTAGCGTTTTGGTTGAAGAGATAAGTTCTAGGAAAATACTAGGTGAAAAAAAGGAGTCACATGTTTCATTATCAACCAGTGTCAATTTTCACACATCTCCAGAAGAAAAATATGGGATATTTCTGAGATTCCCCAAGTCACCTCACTTTAGTTCTTGCTACTCAAAGTGTGAGCATGAGCCTCACACGGGAGCTCGTTAGAGATGCAGGTTCTCGGGCTCGGTGTCAGGCCTACTGATTCAGAACCGGCGCTTTAAAACATCCCCATCTCCGTCCTACACACAGGAAACTTGGAGAACCACCACTCTAGACAAATCTGTTACAGCACCTGAATCCTGACAGAGCAGAATTTTAAGTCCTAGCACCACAGCAACACTCGGGGTTAAAAATCACAGATAAACTCTTCTGTAAACACTTCAAAGTCCAGATAGCAAACATCTGTGACCCAACACAAAGTCGGGTGGAATTACGGCTGTCTGCAATATAGCACATAATCCAGCTTCAAGTACGGTTGAGACTCCACAGAAAGTTCCCGAACTATTCTTCACGGACAGACCCACATAAGCAAATGAACAGTCTGTCACTGCAGCTCCAAGTCAGAGAAGAACTTGGACTGGCCATTATTGCTTCAGTGAGGAAGAGTATGAGAAAGGGTGTGGACAGTCTCAGAACAGGAACAGGAATGAGAAGGGGGAGCACAAATGGGAGCAGAAAAGTGAGAAAGCAGCTTACGTGTCCTGGGGGGTCAATCGCCGGTCACAAACCTTTAGAAAGAGGAGAGGCGAAAGACGCTGGAGGGTGTAAAGACGCCATTTTGAGGCTATGTGAGTCACGTGGGCCCCACCGGGCTGAATTACTTCACGCCCCAAAGAATAAATGGCTCTTTCTTGGCTCTCCTCAAGGATATGCCACAGCGCATCATGAGTCACCAGTCCACCCTGCAAACTCCTGCCATTTCCTGCCAGCTTTTAGGGCCAGAGGACTTGCCCTCAGGCTGTGAGTCCCATCAGTATTTATATGCCAATTCCAAAGTGGCACTTGTGAGGGAAAGAAGGAGACAATTTGCCTGATTTACTTTAAAAGAATCATCTGAAGGCCTTTAACCTGTTAACGATGCACTGATAAACCCCGAGTTTGTCATTATTGGAAGTGATGTGGGGGCCAGAACTGAGATTGCAGATTGATTGATTTTTTTAATTTAATATTTGTTCATGGGGAGGTTGGCTTCTTTATTGTGGCAGCACCTGCTAGTGCCATTATAGTTACAAGGCCTGTTGGAGAGGCTTTATGGTGAAGGCTTATTTCTATTATAAACACTGGTTGGTGTGGGTGGTTAATATCCCAACAGTTCCTGTTATATTGAGTTCAATATAGTCTGACCCACATTGTTAAGTCACACATATCATCCTTGCACAAAAACAAATGAAAAATTAAATGTTATGCCAAAATCAACATCATTAAGTTATGGAAGAAATATTAACCAAGTCAGTCCTTAAATTAATCATTAACTTCAGATGAAGAATTATTAAATTGAGCTCTAATAACTAGAAACAATATAATATGAATGTACTATAAATATATATACATTTGATTGCTAGAAAACTACCTATCTCACACAAGCAACTCAGCACACAGATTTTCATTTACTCAAAGAATAATTATACTATTCATATCCCAAGTTCCCAAATTCAAATTGATGCTATATTTATATATATTACTTGCTAGCAAATGTAGATTATATTTCCCTACACTAATACCTCAAAATGGGTTTTACCTTGGGAAAGTGAAGTTTCTAACCTGCACAAAGTAGTCTAGTGGTTAGGAGCATAGGCATGAGGTGAAACATACTTAGATTCTAGTCCCTTTCTTTTCCTCATCAGTCAAACAAAAGTTTTAACAGCATCCACCATTGTTGTTGTAAAGACAAACTAGGCAATAGATGGCTAACTCAAGGTTAGGGTAAAGAAAGTGCAAAATGAACCTAGAATATCTTGTTTTTTTTCTAGAAAATATGAACGTGCTTCAAGGATGGTGGATACATGTGGGAACAGCGGAACAACAGTCCATGTTCTAATCTCCAGACCTCTGAATATGTTACTTTATATGACAAAAGGGAATGAAGGTTGCAGATGGAATTAAGGTTGCTAATTAGCTGACTTTAAGGAGTTTATCCTGGATTATCCCAGGTATGTCCAGTGTAATCACAAGCCCTTAGAAGTGGGAGAGGATGGCAAAATAGAGATGAGTCAGACTGAGGCTTGATGATGCTAACCTGCTGGCTTTGAAGATGGAGGAAGGGGCCACAAGCCAAAGAATGTAGGCAGCCTCTAGAAGCGGGAAATGGCAGGGACATGTATTCTTCCCTGGAGCATCCAGAAGGAATATAGTCCTTCTAATACCTTCATTTTTAGCCCAGTGAAGCCAATTTCAGAATTCTGACCTCCAAAACTGTAAGATAATAGATTTGCATTGTTTAAACCACAAAGTTCATGGCAATACAGTTATAGGAAACTAATACACTTGTCAAGCAGCTTACATATATTCCAAGAGAGAGAATGATAGAACAACTATTAACATTCGAGGAATCTGGATGAAAGGTGTAAGGAAATTCTCTGCACAGAATTCAGTTTTACAGTATGCCTGAAATTATATCAAAATTAAATTTTGAAAAGGAGAAAAATAAGTTTCTGTAGGAAGGTGTCAGATCCTCAGCATCCCTCTCCTGCCTCACACAGCCAGGCAACTAACTATTCCTCCCTGGGCTTCAAAAGAGATCAGAGTTTCACTCTGTTAAGCGGCTGTGACCTGGGACCAACATGCAAGCAGAGACAGGAAAAGAGGCCCAGTATTGGGAATTGGGAATTAGGATAAATTCTACCTGCTAAGTGGTGGAACTCCCTGCTAATTCTTCCTCCCTCCACTAAGCTTCAAAACAAGCAGCCAGTTTTGATGTTCCCAACTCCTACCCACTGACAGAAGTTTGAATTACTTCTTTCTGGAGAAAGTAAGCAGTCATAAAGACAAGACCTACAGAAACAGAAAGTCAGAGGCCCCCCAGTGACAGAGCAAGGCCACTGCTCAGTGAAACCCACAGGTTGAGGGAATTCATATGCACACACCATGGTAGGCAACAAGAATGGTCCCTCAGAACTGTCCTGATCTAATCCCTGAAACCTGTGAATATGTTAGGTTATATAACAAAAAGGGTATTAAGGATGCAGGTGGAATTAAAGCTCTTAATTAGTCAACTTTACAATAGGAAAACTATCCTGGATTATCCAGAAGGGCCCAATGTAACTGCAAGGACCTTTACAAGTGGAAGAGGAAGGCAAAAGAAGAAAGTCAGAGAAAGATGTGACTATGGAATAGAGTGAGTTACATGATATGAGAAGGGCTCAAATTGCCATCACTGTCTTTGAAGAGGGAGGAAGAAGCCATAACCCAAAGATGGCAGACAGCCTCTAGAAACTGGAAAGGTCAAGGAAACAGAACCTCCCCTAGAGCCTTCAGAAAGAAAAGCAGCCCTGCCAACATGTTGTGTGTTAGCCTGATGAGACCCATGTCAAACTTCTAGCCTACAGAATTGTGAGGTAATAAATTTCTGTTGTTTTAAGCTTTATATCTGTGGTAATTTGTTAGGGCAGCAATAGAAAACTAATACACACACACACATACATACACACTCACACAGAGACAATGAAACAAGAACAGGGTGCTCTTTATTTACTGTATTTATCTAACACTTATGCAGAACTAACTAAGTGCTAGGCAGTGTACTAAGTGCTCTATAAATATTAAACCATTTAATCACCATAACAACTCTGTGAGGTAAGTACTCTTATTCCTATTTTACAAACGAAGAAACAGGCACAGAAAGGTTAAATCACCTTCCCAAGATCACACAGCAGAGCTGAGTTATGAACATAGGCACTCTAGCTCCACAGTCCATTCAAGAATACTTAGGAATTTAAAATATAATGGCAGAAATTGAAAAAAAAAGTACTAGATGGGTTGAAATATAAAGTTGAGGCAATATTTTAGAAATAGATATATATAAAGAGATCAGAAATAGAAAAGGAAATACAAGAAACCCAGCAAATTCAACATCCAACTAATAATAGTTTCAGAAAATAAGAACAGAGAAAACAGAGAGGAAGAAGGTATTTTTAAAAACATTCAAGAACATTTTCAAAATAGCAAGCCATGAATTTCTATATTGAAAGGGCTTATAGAATACCCAGCACAAGAAATGAAACATAATTATTATCAAGACACATTGAAATTTCAAGACAGCCCATAAAAAGAAGTCCTGAAGGCTTTCTTCAGGGCAATATAACAGATCTTATTTAAAAGATTGCAAAAATAATAGTATCAGATTCCTTAATGGCAGTGGTGAAAGCTAGAAGACAAAAATGCTGTCAAAATCTCTGAAGAAAATGTGTTACATATCAGAATTACATACCCAGCCAAATTATCAGTCAAATGTGAGATAGAATAAAGACATTTTAAGACATATAAGGTCTCAAAAATTTACCTTTCACATACTCTTTTTCAGGAAGCTCATACGGATATTATCCAAGGAAACAAAATCAAAAAGAGGAAAACACGGGCATCAGGAAACAAGCAATCCCAAAGATGATGCTAAAGGAAGGTTCCAAATAATAGCTGTACGGTGGCCTGTGGAGCAACTCACCCATACATAAACAGGAGGGTAAAGAGTTCTAGTCTCCTAGAACAAAAAATAAAAGTAACTGGTAGATTACTTGATGTGTTTCAGTAAACTGAGAGGAATGTTAATGTTTTTAAAGAGTTTGAAGAAATAATTAGTAATAGTTGCATGGAAAGCTAAGTTTTTAAAAAAGAAGCAATTATTAACTGCAAGAAAATCAAAAGCACTATAAATTTTTTTTACCTGTAAACAATAATTATACTATTATAATAAAGCAAGTGCTGAAATTAAAATTTTCAAGGGCCTTGAAACAGGTATAATGAAAGGATGGGAAAGTGGAAAAGGTGCCATAGGAAACCCGAGTCCTCATCTTCCAAGAGGAAATCAATAAATAATGTTTACAACTGAAAATTCAAGATACTGAAATGCAAACTTTTCATTTGAAAATATGAAGGTAAATAACAAAAGAAACACTGAAAATAGCTAACGTGGTTATCTCTGGGGAGGGGGACTTCAAAATAGGAGAAGTTACGGTAGGAAAATAGTATATTCCATTATAAATTTTGTATGATTTTTTCTCTTTTTTCCCCTTCTTTCAGTTTGTTATACTATACACAAGCATCATTTTGATAGTAAAAATTAAACATAAATGCCTTGAACAGGATTTGGCACATAGTATGTGCTCAGTGAATATTTGATGCTGATGTTTTTGCTACTGTGATCTTTGTTAAAGCTGCAACACTAAAGTGAGAATCAATTCATATTCTGCATGACAACCCTAAGATAAGTTCTTTTATACCTCTCTATTTCTCCATCCAAAGAAAAAAAACTTAATGAATCAAACTCTCCATAAGGTATGTGTAAATCTTAAAATGTGCTAAAATGTTGAAAGTCAATTCTCTAAAACATATTGAATGTTTTCATTAGATGTGCTATGGTCTGAATGTTTGTGTTTCCCCACCACCCACCAAAAAAATTCATACATTGAAACCTAATCTCCCATGTGATAGTATCAGAAGGTGGAGGTCTTTGGAAGGTGATTAGGTTATGAGGGATCTGCCTTCATGAATGTGATTAGTGCCATTATAAAAGAGACATCAGAGAATTAGCCAGCCCCTTCCACCATGTAAGGATGCAGCAAGATGATACCATCTATGAACCACAAAGTGGCCCTCACCAGACACCAAATCTGCCAGCATCTTAATCTTGGATTTCCCACCCTCCAGAACTGTGAACAACAAACTTCTGTTGCTTATAAGCCACCCAATTTTTGGTACAATATCGAGCATAATAAGACTGAGTGAGGTCACCCAGGAAATAGACAGAGGAGAACCAAAGATTGAGCTATGGATCATTCCAGCATTAAGGGATTGGGGAGGTAGAAGAAAACTGACAAACGGTCTATGAGGTAGTGGAGTACCAGAATAGCATCTTATCCTGGAAACCAAATGAATGATGAGCAACCCAACATCTTCAGATGCTATACATGTTCAATTTTTTGTTAAAAAAAAAAAAAAAAAAAAAATTGTATTATTATTGTTTAGAAAAAAGCTATAAAGAGTAAATATCCTTGAAATTCTATTTAGGTAGAAGTAATCATAAAACATCTGAAAAACTACTCCCTATTATGTATAAGTATTTATATAATAATAGTTCGGTATACTCACATATTTTCTATTATCTATTTTGTTACAGCAGCCCAAACAGACTAAGAAAAACAAAAAAAAAAAAAAAAAAAAAAAAAAAAAAAGCCTAGCTAGAGGTGTCTCCTATTAAGTTGTCCCTAGAAAACTTCAGATATTATCTCTTCATTTATTATTCATCACTCCATTTAGTTATTCATTCAAAAAATACTGAACACCTACTGTGTGCCAGACACTATTCTGGCAAAGGATCAAATAAGACAACATTTTCTACCTTTAAGGAACTTAAATTCTATTTGGATTGACAGAAAGAGATTTTGAAAACAAGGACAACAGAATTTGTTGACCAATTTTATATGTGGGAGAAAAACAGGAATTAAAAGTGATTTCGAAATTATTGGCCCAAGCAACTGGAAGTATGAGTTGTCATCAATTGGTAGAGGGAAAGCTGGAAAGGAGCAGGCTTTGGTAGGAACAGCAGAGTTAAGTTTTGAATTTAAGATTGAGATGCCTATTGCAAATTCAAATTCAGATGTCAAGTAGGCAGTTGGATATACGAGTCCAAAGTTAAAAGAACAGATCTTCTCTGGAAATAAGATGTTTTAATCATTGACATATAAGTCAGGGTTCAGTGCAGAACAGAAAAACCACTCAAAGTATCTGAGGCAAAGCTTACAAATTTGTTGGAAGTGCTGAAAGAACAAACTTCAGGGAACACCACTGGATTTTCTATTCTGAAGTCCCTCCATTATATCTGTAATCCAGAAGGCAAGAAACTGCTAACCCTTACATGCCTCACATCCATGAATTGGCAAGGAGACATGAAATGTGTAGCCAGCTGCTGGAAATGGTCATGTCTGTTGGAACTTGTATGTCAGGTAGAGCTGCCATAGAAAAATGGCTTCAGTGTCCTTTCTGTCTTTCACTTCTCATATGAGGACTTCTTTTTTTTTTTTTTTTTTTTTTTTTTTTTTTTTTTTTGAGATGGGAGTCGTCACTCTGTCGCCAGGCTGGAGTGCGAGTGGTGGTGATCCTCTGCTCACTGCAACTCCCCCAGGGTTCACACCATTCTCCTGCCTCCAGGCTCCAAGTAGCTGGCACTACAGGCGCCCAGCCACCACGCCTGGCTAATTTTTTGTATTTTTAGTAGAGACGGGGTTTCCACCGTGTTAGCTAGGATTGGTCTCGATCTCCTGACGCTCATGATCCGCCCGTCTCGGCCTCCCAAAGTGCTGGGATTACAGGCATGAGCCCCCGCGCCCGGCCTTATATGAGTACTTCTTGTTAGCAGAACCTAAATTGTATTCATAGTTCAAGCTGCAAAAGAGTCTGGAAGTATAGTTTTTAGCCTTCAAGCACCTAAAACACAGAGGGGGAATATAAATGTAGTCACTTGGGTGCGAAAGGACCACAGACAATATCGAGCATAATAAGTCTGAGCGAGGTCACCCAGGAAATAGATAGAGGAGAACCAAAGATTGAGCTAATGATCGTTCCAGCATTAAGGGGATAGGGAGGTAGAAGAAAACTGACAAATGGTCTATGAGGTAACGGAGTACCAGATTAGCATCTTATCCTGGAAACCAAAGGGGTGATGAGCAACCTAATATCTTCAGATGCTATGCATGTTCAATTTTTTGTAAAAAAAAGAATATATTATTATTGTTAAGAAAAAAGATATAAAGAGTAAATATCCTTGAAATTCTATTTAGGTACAAGTAATCACAAAACATCTGAAAAACTACTCCCTGTTATATATACATATTTATGTAATAGCAGTTCTGTATACTCACATATTTGCTGTTATCTATTTACAATTATATAGAAATGAATTATAAAATTTAATGTGATTTTATAATCTGCTTTTATCACCCAATGTAACATGGCCATGTTTTCATGGTCAATAGATGCATATTTACATCATTGTTTATTCCAGGATGCATTGTATAAATATACTATATTTATATTAATATAATCATTCCCCTATTGATGAACATTCAGGTTGTTCCTGTATTTCAATATTATAAGCAATATTGCAATGAGCATCCTTGTTAATATGATATAAAATTTTTTATATCTAAAGCTTCTTTCCATCAAACTAAATATTTGAGGGTAGAATGAATGCATTATATTCAGAAATGGTCACACAGCTGCAAAGCCTAAGAAAAGAAAATAATTTGGGATGAGATGATGTTATTATAAAATCTAGCTCCTGGTCTTGGTGTCTTGAAGTTGAATAAATAAAATATCTTCTTATACTGTTCATATCAAGTCATGTGGGTCTAAAATTTGGTAAATACACCAGCACAGATGCCCTTTTGAAACTTATTATGCTATTATCAACCTACAGTACTATATTTTTAGAACACTTAGAAAATCATTTTCAATAAGTTTATTTAACATCATAATTTGGTAGTTAAATCAGTCATCAATGCTCTGTAGATATAAAATTAAAATATTTAAATAGAGTATAATTCCTACTGCTTGGTTTTCAATGTCCACCAACTCTGGGTTGAGTATTGTAGGAAGCAAGAGGAAAATAAAAATTCATATTGTGCTTTACTTAACCTTTTGGGCAGACAGACTTGAAAAGCTTATAGACATTCTTGCACTGTGTTTATCATCCTCCAACAAACTATTTCACTAACAAAAAATTTATTGGGCATAGGGTGACTTGATATCTCTTCCTCTCTGTGTATAATATTAGCTACACTGTGTAGATAAACATGAGTATAAGTGTGAGTGTGAGTGTGAGCCTCTATAAATAGATACCCACACAGTCTCTGGATTAAGTGCACTATATACAGAAAGTGTGAGGTGTTATTGGTATGTAAAATAGATCTTAAAATTGTGAAGCAAATTATATCATAAGAACACTAGGCACCAAATGGTAAACAAACATAAACAAATAAGCTTTAAATCATTCATTTCTCTTTCCAAGAATATTAAATCTAAGTCTACAGCCTTCTTATTTCCTTGCCCTTTCTGTAGGCTGTCCTTCTTGTCTACATTTCTTGATATATGTTGGCTTCTTCAAACATTGTACAGCCATAAAAATCTCAAGAAAACATTTCACCACTTGACAGACCATTCTGAACTTGGCTGGCTCCAGGAGCCATAGGTGCCATCTGTTTACTACAACTCCTTAGGCATCGAGAGGGCTCTTTTTCCTCTATAGGAATGATATCAAGGGCTTTGCAACAAAAGCCGTTACTCTTGGGCCCCCCTAAACAGCCAAGACTCTCAAGGACCTGCAAGCTTCCAGGGCCATCAATGGGACTTTTTTAGAACCTGTCAGCTGTTAGTGGAGAAGGAGGATCAAACAAGAAGGCATAAATAGTTGCCCCTCATTGAACCCTTAAGTCAGGTTCTTCTGAAAGCTGATTCTGACACAAATTTTGGTGCAGGAGGCTTGTTGGGGTGTGTTTTAGAGATCAACACCTGTGGAGACATGAAAGAAGCAGAACATGGAAGTGGGAGAAGTTGGATTTTGATGCAATTGCAGCAGAGGCGTCAGCTTATCCCACAGGGAGCTCTGGAGTAATAATGGCTCTTCAGAGTTGTCCCTCATGGAGGAAAGGGGATCTGGCCTTAGTGCTCTTACAAACTAGTTAATGCATGAAGGCTGCCCCCTAGAAAGGGGTGTAAACTGGAGTGAGGAGCTCTCTTTGGCTGAGGACAATTCCTGAGCAGAGCCTTAGCTGAAAGCCAGCAGCACCCATATTCCCTAGCAGTAGAGTGCCCAAGTCCCTAAGGGAGTTGTGGGTAGTACACTAAGACATCCACTACACTATCCCACCCTCAGGAGTTTCCTGATGCCCCAGAAAGCTACCTCTAGAGCAGGACTTTAAACCTGAAGAAGTGATCACTATCTTTAGACATGGGAGAGGAGTAGGAAGGCAGTTATAGAGCAGAGGTCCATTTTGGCACCCGGGACCGGCTTCATGGAAGACAGTTTTTCCATGAACGGGATTCAGAGGAATAGTTTCAGGGTGACACTGTTCCACCTCAGATCATCAGGCCTTAGATTCTCATAAGGAGTACACAACCTACATCCCTCACATGCACAGGTCATAAGAGAGTTCACGGTCCTATGAGAATCTAATGCCACTGCTGATCTGACAGGAGGTGAAGCTCAGGCAATAAAGCTCACCCACCCTGTGCTCACTTCCTGCTGTGTCTCTGGGATCCTAACAGGCCACGGACCAGTACCATGACCCAGGGGTTGGGGACCCCTGTTGTAGAGGAACCACCAAAGTTCAGAATTCCCCAAATGCAGAGTCTCAGCAACCACAGACACAGTTACCATGAAAACTGCTGCAGCAGGTTTTAAAAGGTTTTCAAGGAACATCATGGGATCTGTGGTGAGGGTGCTCTAACTGAATAAAATTTTCCTTGGAGACATGAAATTTTCCTTGGGGAGTTTATACCAGGATATAATCAGCATCATTTATACCTGAAGTTTCCTTAAATGTCTACGTAGGTATTCTGTCCATATCCTTGACCCTACACCTGATATCACAGGCAGTACCTATATATGTCAACAGCTTCCTGCACCTTTCTACCTGAAAGTGCTCCCTGGCTCCTGGAATGCTGGGCAGATTGGAAGAGCTGGGGATTTAATATCCCAGAAGAGACCCTCAAATACTCAAGGATGGAAGTTGTTCTCCTCGCCTCTTGGTGACACAATTCCAAAACATGTCCTGCACAGAGGTCCTCTGTTGTCTATTCTTTCAATCTTCTCATAATACACCGTTTGCTGGCTCTCCTTTCTTCCTTGATTCTCCCACGTTCTCCCTGGTTCCTAGGATAACCTCCTAATAAAAGGCCTGCAACCAAATCTTTGTCTCCACATCTGCTTTGGAGGGAACCCAACTTAAGGGGATACATGAAAGTTATTTCCTTCTTCAATGATCATCATCATTATGAAGTCTCAAAGTAGAGTGTAACTATGTCCCTGCTGGGGAAAAGCTTTTGCCATCTCTTCATCTTCTTCTCCAAAATTCTGGAGAGTAAATGCTCTCTGAGATCATCTTTTTCTGGCTCTTTACATGTAGAAAAGGATAGATGGGTGAATGGATAGATAATAGATAAATGACGGATGGATGGAAAGATATATAGAAGATAGATAGATGGAGAGAGAGAGAGAGATGATAGATAGATGTTTTCTCATGTTTTTATAACTATTCTTGCCCATGTACCCAAGGTCTGTGAAATTCCTCTTTAGAGAAAATTCTAGCAGTGTCACATCTTTTATTTTGGCTGGCTGCCATCCATCCCCCTCCTTCTGTGCACAGCATCTTGGATTCCATTTAAGGAAGCAGCCCTACCCACACTTAGCCCCTGTAACCGCACTGGAGCTGAGCTTCATGAACCACAGCTCTGCAGTTCATCCACAAACACAGGCTTTGCAACATCTCTCACCTTTTTGAGCCTCCTCCTCTGCCCCATGGCTTCCTGTTGCACTTCAAATAAAACCCCGACTCTTTCCCTAATCTGAAAGTTTACAGGTGATCTGGATCTCCCTACTTCTCTGACCTCATCGCACACGCCTCTTCCCCCACCTCACTCCAGCTCTCTCTTCTCGCTCTTGCCAAACTCATCTCTGCCTTAGGCCTTATCTGGAGAATTTCTTTTCCAAATTTTGTTTACCTTATGGCTGCTTCTTGTCATTCAGTTCTCAGACCAAATGTTACCTGGTCGGAGAGGGGTTCCCCAACCATATAATCTAAGGTAACAAACTCCTAGTCACTACTGTATAAGCCTGTCTTATTTTAATCAGAGCCTATAACAATATGAAATTATCTTTTTTTTTTTTTTTT
>NW_016806392.1:3818973-3932287 GCF_001698545.2 Rhinopithecus bieti | reverse complement strand
ACCCAGACTGGAGTGCAGTGGCCAGATCTCAGCTCACTGCAAGCTCCGCCTCCCAGGTTCACGCCATTCTCCTGCCTCAGCCTCCCGAGTAACTGGGACTACAGGTGCCGCCACCTCACCCGGCTAGTTTTTTGTATTTTTAGTAGAGACGGGGTTTCACCGTGTTAGCCAGGATGGTCTCGATCTCCTGACCTCGTGATCCGCCCGTCTCGGCCTCCCAAAGTGCTGGGATTACAGGCTTCAGCCACCGCGCCCGGCCGAAATTATCTTTTGATTGATTTACTCATTTATGTCTGATGCCCCTATGAAAACACAAGCTCCATGAAGCATGGATTATATCATTCTTGTTCACTTTATTATCCTCAGCATTTAGAATAGTACCTAAACTATAATAGGTATTCAATAAAAATATTTAAAATAATAAATGAATGAATGGAATAATTCCAGCTTATATATACATAGAAAACACAGGCTTTCAGAAAAAAAAATAAAACCTCTACTCCAAAAAAATATTGGTCATTGTTTTTTAAAGCACCCTAAAATCTTAAAATCTAAAAGCAAAAGGATTATAAAATATGGAATATAGCAATCATTAGTATGACTATTGGTTATCAGGTTTCAATTGTTATTCCAGATTGTCTAGGGCTGTAAGATCTAAAATTCCTTCCAATTCCAAACTTCCTTAATACCATGAATTTCATTATCCCAGATTGAGTTATTTGTAGCTCCACAGTGTTAAAGTAATAACAGGCTAGTTAATAAAATAATGTAATGACAACAAAAGCAAGAAGTTGATGTCGCTCTTTTCTTTGATTTACAGAGGTCCTCTAGATGGGAGACTGAAAGGCAGCTGATTTCTGAGTCAGGCAAAGTCCATCATAGTTATGGATACTTCAAGCCAAATCAGAAAAATGTGCCATCCACGGTTACCCATGAAATATATATTGATAGATACTACGAGGCAAGGAGGAGGGAGAAAAAGGTGTGCCAGCAAGGATATGTGACTGTGTTGTCTTACCAGGACAAAAAGGAGCGAAGCCTGAAAGATTTAGCCCTTCAGAGTGACAACTTTGAGAGCTTGCTGTGATTTATTTGACAAGGAAGAGGAGGGTGACTCCCCTCCTCTACAGAATCAGCTCCTTGATTATAAACACTCAATAACTTTCCGGTTGAAAATGCATTTTCCCTCTTGCCTATACATTTCTGACACCTGCTTTATTATTTCCTATTAGGAAATGCTATTTAATTCCGTCCACAGCTTGGCGACCTTTGTGTGGCTTCCCTATTTAGGAAATTCACAAGTAAATCACCAAGAAGTATGTACACATACACTTATAAAATATACATGTGCTTGTAAATGAAAATGCACCAAAAGGAAAAAAAAAAAGAAACAAAGCTACGTGCACTGCAAAAACCAGGCATATGTGCATAAGAGGTGGGAGGCAGGTGTTTGGGAAATCTTCACACCATCCCAATATTTTTCTAATGGTTTCCATTCTCAATGCAAAGGAGAATTTGGAAAATATTAGCCACTGTGGTGTGATCTGAGCAGTGACATGTAGCTGGCAACGTTGTGGGTGGGATCCCCCCCTTTTTTCCCTCTAACAAAGAAATAGGGTGAGTTTATTAAAGCATAAATGCCATTTTCATCCTGCAATGTTAACTGTGTGGCTGAGATCCCTGAGGTACAGAGGCAGTCAAAGCAAACAGCTGTGCCACCTACTTGCAACAGTTGTACGCCCACCACACAGCACCAAGGGGAGGAGCAGGTCAAAGAGAGCCATAAAGAGGATGGGGAACCTCGCTTAGCTCGCTCCACGTTAGCCCGAGGGAAAATCCTGCCCTTCGGAGGGTAGGTATTTTGTGTCTGGCTCAGAGCACTGAGCATTCTCTTACAACTTGTCTCCTATAAACCACCTACTGCATTTTTATATTCTACAGTCACATAGACCAAAACAGTGTTTAGCAAATTAACAGAAAGCTAAATAAAAGACATATCACCCAACCTAGCAGGCAGCTTGTCGATGATCCTGAGTGGGGGGTGGCATTAACTGTTTTGGTGACAAGTGGTTGCTTCACCATCCAAGTCTCTTTCTGGGGTTTAGGAAGAATGAGAGCTCTGGCCAAGCTGTTATTAGGTTATCTTTGCAGAGCCTAAGGGTGGCCCCATGCCTGCCTGTATCAACAAAGGGTGCAGTGGAAGAGCTCATGCAGAAGGAAACTGAGCACTGCTTTGCAAATGTTTCAGGGCAAAGAGCTCTGCTCTCTCTCTCTCAGCTGCCTCCTCAGCCTGTGAGAGGTGGTGGAGAGAATACTATCACACACCCTCAACACCCCAGGGCAACCTTTCTCTCAACCTTTTCTGTGCTTAAGAGAAATTTGATCTTTCTCCCTTCCATGAAACTCTCTCCTACCTTGATTTCCTGGACACCATTCTCTCCTCCTTTCCCTTAATCACCTTCACAACTCTTCTTTCTCAACAGGGCTGCTCTCAGACATCGGTGCTGTTCCAGTTTCTTTGTTACGTCCTCTTCCCACCTGATGACACTTTTCTGGGGCAATTCCCTTCTCACCCATGAATTACACTTTCATCTTTATGCTAACGACTCCAAATCTTTTATTTATTTGCCCAGTGTTGCTCTGACCCACATACATACAACTGCTTAGTAAATATTGCTACTGGACAGCAGAGGCCACAGCATTTCTATATCAGAGAGGTTTAGAAACAGCACTCTAAAGGGAAGGGGAGGGCTGGGCTTGTCTTGAAACTACCTTTGCATAGCATAAACTGTTTTTACTACAACTGCGTACATCATTAGAGTAGCCAACTAGAAGGTTAACTGAAACTATGGGGAGGCTATGACCCACAAGCTACCATCACTGACATTTGAATGTCCCATAGATAGGCTGAGTATTCTTTATCTGAAATGCTTGGGACCAGAAGTGTTTTGAATTTCGAATATTTTCAGATTTTGTAATATCTTACAAAATAAGATAATAATCTTACAAAATAAGATAAGTAAATAAGATAATATCTTACAAAATACAATAATAAGTAAATAAGACTTACTAGTTCAGTCTCCCTAATCTGAAAACCTGAAATCCATGAGCATTTTCTTTGAGCATCATGTTGGTGCTCAAAAGTTTCAGATTTTGGTGCATCTTTCACAGTTCGGATTTTCAGATTAGGGATACTCAGCCTGTATATCCAAAACTCAATACAAACAAATCCAAATCCCTCATTCCATTTCCCCTGTTCCAGGAAATGGTACCCTCATCTACCCGGTCATCCAAACTCCAAAATGGGCATATCTTTACGTTTCTGAGTATCTCCTCAACATCCTCTCTCCAACATTTTACCCTAGGTCATGAAAGCTGGGGTCAATCTCAGTCCTTTTTTCAGGGCCCTGCCCACCTAACCCAGCCTTCAACCTCCAGGGGTTTGGCCCTGAGTCTACCCTTGGCTGGCAACTAGCTGGGCTCTTTCTCCAAATCAGAAAGTTATCCTGAACCACAATGATTCCTTTCATATATATTTTATATATTATATATATATAATATATATATTATATATATATTTTTTTTTTTTTTTTTTTTTTTTTTTTTTTGAGACAAGGGTCTCACTCTGTTGCCCAGGCCAGAGTCCAGGCCAGAGTACAGAGTGCAATGGCACAATCTCAACTCACTGCAACCCCCGCCTCCCAGGTTCAAGCAATTCTGCTGCCTCAGCCTCCCAAGTAGCTGGGATTACAAGAGTGCACCACCATGCCTGGCTAATTTTTGTATTTTTAGTGGAGACAGGGTTTCACCATGTTTGCCAGACTGGTCTCGAACTCCTGATGTCAAGTGTTCCACCTGCCTCAGCCTCCCAAAGTGCTGGGATTACTGGCGTGAGCCACTGCACCCAGTCTGATTCCTTTCATATGATCGTAAGCATCATCACTGCCCAAAGAATTTTGCTACTGTGTCCTGCTCATTAGATCAAATGTTGTTGGGTACTGACCTTAGTCTAGAAGAAGCATCATTCTAGACACTGTCAAATGAACTGCTGACCACTCCCTTCAAGGGTCAGCTCTACAGCTATGTCCGTCCAAGCTTTTTTTTCCTTTCATATTGGCTCCCACTGAAGTCCCAGTACGTTCCTCAGCCAAGCCAGCTTCTCAGAGTTTTAACAGGCTGTATTCATCAGGATAGGACAGGCTGTCCTGCTATAACAAAATTTAACACAACAAAGGCTTAATTCTTGCTCATGTCAGAGCCTAAAGTGGGTCAGATAGTAGTAGTCCTACATAACACCTTTTCAGATGGCAAATCAGGGATCCCAGATGACTTCACTTTGCAATTCTATTGTCCGAAATACTTGTTCTCCAAAATTGCCAAAGCAGGAAAAGTGAAAGCATGGAGAAGGTATATCCCCTCTTAACTGCCTCAGACCAGAATTGACATGGCACATCTATATACATTCTATTGTTAAGAATTAGCCACGTGACCCAACTACCTGCCTTGGGGCTGGGAAGTATAGAAGACTTGGATATTTGATGAGCTCTAATAAATATTATTTCTCATATGGTTTGGCTGTGTCTCCACCCAAATCTCATCTTGAATTGTAGCTCCCACAATTCTCATGTGTTGTGGGAAGGACCTGGTGGAAGATAATTGAATCATGGCAGCGGTTTCCCCCATCCTGTTCTTGTGGTAGTGAATAAGCCTGACGAGATCTGACGGTTTTATAAGAGGAAACCCCTTTCGCTTGGTTCTCTCCTTTCTCTCTTGCCTGTCACCAAGTAAGACATGGCTTTCACCTTCTGGCATGATTGTGAGGCCCCCCCAGCCACATGTCACTGTGAGTCCATTAAACCTCTTTTTCTTTATAAATTACCCAGTCTCGGGTATGTCTTTATCAGCAGCATGAAAACAGACTAATACAATTTCATAATTATTTCAAGAAGCTAAATATTATCTCTAGGGCCTGAAAGAGATAAAAACAACTTAGGTTGATCTAAGAGTCATAGTCATCTATATCATAACAGTTGGGCAAGCAAAACAGAAGGGTGATTTCAGGATACCTCCATATGTAACTCATGCTTGGAAACTACTTAGAAGGCTAACTGACATATAGAGAGTCTGCTTCAATAGATGCTCTTGATAATGAAATGATGCCTTGTTTATATTTAGGGTAAGACTGAGTAATTGGTGGCTGTCTGACAAACCAGCAGAAACCATACAGACATTCTGAAAAGTTCATTAAAAATACACATGTAAATATACCAAAATCACTTGTGACTCTTTTCCCACCTGCAACATAATTGAATAAAGCTTTATCTGACCATTTTACTTGCATGCATTAGGAACTCCAACCAGTGCTCTCTTCTTCCCAAGACTTTAATAGGCCCTTATCTATTTAATTGAGTTTTCTCATGCTGCCACATGGGCAGTAGCTAAAAGAAGATGAAAAGTCAGATCTGATATGCCTATGGGATGGTGGTAGGGTTCCTAAAAACCTCTGAATGACCTCAGATCTTTGGGGCCTCAGATTCAAAATCAGAGGTTTGAAAATCTCATGCCTTCATACCAGGTGATAACATCTATAAACACACACACACACACATTAAAAAAAACCTTCAAATATTCATAAGGGCCAGATGACTGCATGAATGAATGGAACAGCCTAGGTGGAAAGCACACACACCATCAAGCTCTGCTTAATTCTAGTGAACAGCAGTGGTTCTCAAATGTAAGGATGCATCAGAATCACCTGGGTGGCTTATTAAACAGAGACTGCTGGGCCCCACCTCCAGAGTCACTAACAAGTTCCTGGTTGATGCTGATACTGCTGGTCTAAGAACTATGCTTTGGGAACAACTGGTTAAGAAGAATGTGGGCTCACAGTATTATCAAATCTTTCACTTTTTCAAGAGAAACTGGAAATCTGGATTGATATGTGAAATCTCCCCATTTTAAAAATCTTGGTAATAAGTTCAAAATTATTTTTAAAACACTGTGAGGCAGAGTGTCTAGGCTAGATTTTGCCCTTCATCTGCCTGTTCACAACTCTACCATAAGCCTTTGATCAAGAAATCACACACACACACACACACACACACACACACACACACACACACACACAGTCTTTGTATGGGAAGGTGATATCTTCAGTTTAGCACCCAGCTTTTGAGGACATATCAGCCAGGCAGAGGAGGCAAATAACTTTATTAATACATGAATGAGCAAGTATTAATGTTCTCTCATTCTTCCTTCCTATCCAACAGGTGACTTTGTCCCCTGTCACCCTAAAAGCTGCATTTGCCTTAAAGTGGATTACAACCCTTATAATTATATTAGCCTGACATTCCCAAAGTAAGCCTCATAAACCCTTTTAAATGTTGCCAAAAAAACATATACTTGAAAGACATGGATCTCATTTGGATCAATTTTTTTAAGTAGGAACTCCAGGAATTTCTACCTAATGCATCTTATGCACAGGTTTCTATAATGCTAAGTTCTGTGTAATTTCACAGGCAACAATTGGGCACTCTTGATGTGCCAGATGCTGTGTGGGTATTGATGGCGCAGTGATGTACAGCCCCTGACAGCTCTGTCTGGCTCTGGGTTCCATGACATCTAGACTTGGAAAGTTGGGAGGACGAGGAGCAGAGAAGAGGGATGCATGCAGACGTAACTCCAGGCTTCATCTGTTTTATATGCATTTGGGTTCCACTAAAGAATTCATTGGGAAAAAAGGTCTCTCTGGGTAACAATTTGACCACTCATTTAGACAATGATTAAACACATCAAATACTCTTTTTTTCTTCACTTAGATGGATCCAAACTCTCTGGACCATTCAGTTTCCTTCACAATGGTTTGAACTTTGAAGGCCAAACCATGAAAACTAATCGTTTCCAGTGTGGAAAAACCTGGGCATTTATTCTGACTATTCTTACCAGGCTATATAAAAATAGAACAGAATTATTTTTATTCCATTTGGGAGATGGAGAACACAAAATTGTGATAGGCACATCTAGCTTGATGCTATCAGGATATATATGAATACACTTGCTCCAGGCAGAAAGTTCAAATAGGTAATGATTGTAATATGCATTTGGAGTGTTTGCTTCAAGTAGTCCCAGGATTACCCTAGCATAGGATTCCTAACTCCTAGACCTCTTCTTGTGCTGAACTTAGGCGGGAAAATTGCCATGATCTATATCTAAGAACATGTTGTGGCAAAATGTTTAATGAGTGAAAATGCTGTCTTGTCTTTTAAAAAAGGAGTTTGATTAGTTCAATCTGAATTATAGAGTTCTAAATTACATTGCTCTTTTTCATCTATTAAAATACATAATTTCTGTATAATGTTAGTTTTTATCTATTCTTTCCTCTAGATTAAACAACAGAGACTGAAGAAAAGGCAACTCTGGTAAGATTATGGAGTTTACATTCACAACCAGGTATTCTTATTACCTCTGCCTTAACATGTCTACACTCTTGTTTTAAGCAGAGAAATCTGGCCTTCATTGAAGTAACTCTGCTGAGGTGATAAAAGCACTGCAAGCAAGATCTTTAAAACCAAGAGTCAAGTGAGTGAGTGGAGGGGAAACAGAACTGCATCAGCAAGCGTAGAGTTCAGGGAATGTCTGATAATAAATGAGCTGTCAGCCCTTTATACTTTTCAATATCTTGTCCCCAGAAACCAGCTGCTTTGTGCAGATGGAACTGTCTCTCGCTGCAGCCCTCCCTCTTGGGCATGGGACAGACAACACCTCCCAGTTCCCCAGAGTTACGCATTAGGACGTGTGCTCCTAACTGAAGGAAGAACCAAAAGAATGGAAAAGGGATGACTTTGGAAAGCTACAGTCAGAGGAATGAAGTTCCCTGAGGTTTGGAAGAGACACTGGATGAGTCACTGAGGCTGTTCTGATTGCCTACCACTTGGAGAAGAAGAAAACAGTGTGTATTGTCATCAGAAGATGTCCAGGGAGAAAAATCATAATTTGTAATGAATCTTTAACCTATTTAAAGTAATTAAAGATCTACTCCATATGTGAGAGCCGGGCCTTTGTCTCTTTACTCTCCTAATTAGTCCCTTCACTGCCTGGTACTGGCTTTACCTACGGCAGATTTTGTTCTTCTCCTCTGCCTTTTTGATCACTGCAATGCTCATGATGCCTCCTAGAATTTGCTTCCCTGAAATGATGAAAGGGTGTTGCTTTTGGCACACCTCCAATTGTCTCCTTGCTTCAAATCAGTTCCTTTTTTCTTCTCTTCAAACTCCTACCCCCAACTCTTCTGTTTGATGAGTCAGCTAACATCTCCCCCCACATGGCTGTTAAACCTCCACCTTCTTAGATGTAGATGAATACACTTAGACAGATAAGATATTGACGGCATTTTAAGGCAAAGAACTGAAACAGATCAAGAAAATACATGTCAATTTGGCAATTTCAAACTATCAAAATATAAAAGGCACACACCCCCGTTTGATTCAGCAATCCCACTTCTAAGAATTTATCCTACAGATAGAATCACAATGTGCTCAGAGATGTATGTATAATATATTGCAGTGTCTTGACAATCTCAAAATTGGAAACAAGTAAAATGTCTATTACTAGGGGTCTTTTTAGATAAACTCTGCTACTACCATACAGTGGAAAATTGTGCAACCATTAAAAAGACTGAGGCTGCTCTCTGAAATAATTTGGGATGATCTTCAGGACATGTGGTCAAATGAGAACAGCAAGGAATGGAGCAATATGTAAATAATAATAATGATAATTATTTAAAAATAATTTATTATTTAAAAATAAAAGTTTTCACAAAGCATGTTGCCTAAATGGCCTGCATTAGAATCATTGGGGGGAGTGCAGATTCCCAGGCCCTTGCTCCAGACATTCTGATTCAGAAGAAGTGGAACGAGGGCAGAATATGCAATTTTAACAAGTTTCTCTAGTGATCATAATATACACAAAAAATTTGAAAAATTCTGCCTGGGGTTTGCCGATGGCTCTAGTAAGTGCCAAGTGTTTAGGGAAGGTTAATGTCAAAAGTCTTTGCAATTGTCTTCCATATAGAGTTTGGTTTCTTTTGCAAGATAAACCTCTAATCGACTGCTAAAAAGTTATCAAGTTATTGAGGAAAGGAGCCTGTATGTATTGCCATGTCTCTTTGTTTGTCTTCTTACCCCTAATCTTAGTGGGGGAGAAAAGGATAAAAAAAATTACACTGTTCCAAGGGGCTACAAATAGATTTGAAATAGCCTCCTTTCCAGGGGGCACCCTGTTTATAAGTCTTCATATTTCGTATCCAGCAGAAATTGTCTGCCTTCCTCTGGAACTTGTTTTTGGGTTTTTTGTTTGTTTGTTTGTTTGTTTTTTGTTTCTTTGTCTGTTTGTTTTTTGAGACGGAGTCTCATACTGTCACCCGGGCTGGAGTGCAATGGCGTGATCTCGGCTCACTGCAACCTCCTTCTCCCAGATTTAAGCAATTCTCCTGCCTCAGCCTCCTAAGTAGCTGGGATTACAGGTGCCTGCCACTGCGCCTGGCTACTTTTTGTATCTTTAGTAGAGACAGGGTTTCCTATGTTGGCCAGGCTGGTCTCAAACTCCTGACCTCATGATCCACCTGCCTCGGCCTCCCAAAGTGCTGGGTTTACAGGCATGAGCCACCACACCCAGCCTGGACCTTGTTTTTGATCCATCACTTGATCTTTGTTTTGGTAGGTCTCTGAGTAACTACAGTTTTCCTTTATACATAAAGCCACAAACTTAGATTAGAGGCTGTCAAATCCAATTGTACATCGTAACTACCTGGGGATCTCACCTCAAACAGACTGTCCTGGAGCTTAGGAATATAATGTATATTTTATAAGCCTCCCAGGTGATTCAAAAACATAATGTATGTTCAAAGAATATCTCAGTAAGAATACAAAAGAAAATTTTGTATTTCCCAGGGTTGTTCTCTGGGAAGTAGGAGCAGAAGTCTAGCCTGGAAAGTGGGAAAGAGACTTCCGTGTCACTTTTTGAAGTATTTGAACTTTAGAAATATGTGGGTGAATCACTTCCACAAAAGCAAATACATTAATCGACAATTAATTAATTAATTGATATGACCCACAGAAAGCATCATAAATAAGGCTTTTCTCGCCATGGTGGAGCCAAGATTTTATTGACCTCTGTCAGTCTGAGGCTCCACATAATACTTTCAGTGTTTTTGATTAAACCCTTCAACTGACTGCAACAAGTGTATACTGAGCTAGGAGTATCCTTAACACCAGTAAATGTCTGACATGCTAAGAATAGAGAATCTCAATCTGTGCTCCCTAAAAATCACAGCCTGAGATTGGGTGCTTTATTTGGAAGGCATAGTCCCAGGATAGAGAGAGTGAGGGAAAAGGGAAGTGAGACAGAGGAAGTTGGAAGAAATCCCAGGTAATATATTGCTGTGTGGGCCACACTGCTTCAAGAGAAGCCTTGAAAAGGACACTGCCGGGAGCTTGCTAGATAAGGGACATATCCAGACAGGTTTTGCAGAGAAACCATTCTCAGAAAGTCCATCAGGGAGAGGAAAGAGAGAGAATTTATCTGCTCATCTCCCTCCTGTCTCCATCTCCAATGTTCAAAGTTTGAGCCACAGGGAGTTAACGCCCCTGCACTCTGGGCCAAACCATCTGACCCCTCAGCAGCCACTCAGGAAGCCACAGCTTATATGGTGTTTCCTCCACATTCAGAAGTGGTGGGAGGAGTCAGAGATACTGGGCCAACAGCCTTCAGCCTCAGGCAACAGGACCTTATAGGCCCACAGGGAGTCTGGTAGCTATGACAGCAGCTGAGACAGAGCAAAAGAGTGGAGGTACAGCAGGCAGATTAAGCCAAATGAATCTGATGAGACCAGAGAGATGTGTCTGCTACAAGGACCAAGAAACTTTTTTGCCCCCAAGGAGTGTTGCCTAAAGAAAGAAACTGACATACCACATAAAAATGAAAGTATCAAAACTTTCAAAGAGATTTGCTCTCTACCAGTTAGCTTTCAGTGAATCGTAAACCACTCTGAAATTTAGGAGCTTAAAACAAGAACCATTTTATTATAGGTCACAAGTCTGTGTGTTGGCTGGGGTCTGAATCAACTAGAACAGCCTCTCTCTATGGTTTGGAAATAGGGATGGCTGTCAACCACTGTTGGCTGTCAGCTGAGGAATTTCTCACCCTCTAGTAGGCAGGTGAACCAGGCTTTTTCACATGGTGGTGATTACAGAGGAAAGTTCCCAAGGGTAGCAAGAAGGGACAAAACAAACCTGCACTGGTTCTTTTCATGTCTTCCCTTGCTAATGTCCCATTGGAGAAAGCAAGTTGCGTAGCCAAGATGAAATTTGAGGGATGAGAAGACAAAATCATTCTCTTGGATAGAAGTGGCAACGTTATTTTGCAAAAGGGAATGCATAGAGGGGCGGGAGGAATTTGTGGCCATTTTGCAATCTACCACAATCTACCAAGTACCCTAATAACTAGAAGTGTTCTCTTCATCAATATCTTTCCTAAGCAGGAATGAAGAAGACAGTTTTCTGATCATCTTCAGCACTGCCAGGTTAATTTACTTATTTATCTACACTGACTATTTGGGGTGTTTTCACAAAGAGACAAAAATCCTGAAGATAGCAAGCAGCTCTCACCTTTCTTCACAAGACCTTGAAAATTCACAATTCAGTCATTCAACCAGATGTTCACAACGCATGACCTCATGTTGAACTCCTTAGCAATAAAGAGTTTACAGGATGATTATTTACATCAGTATTATTACTTATGCTCATTCTTACTGATGGAACAACTAACATTCTGGCAATTTGCACAGAATTTTATGAGAAATCTATTGCAGTCAACCTAAAATGACTAAAATGGCACAGCTACTAAGAGCGCTGCTCCCTTTCATTCTGTTAAGAGAAAATAAGAACCATTTTGATGCTCAATAGCTAGGCAAATACCTCAAGGTTTACCATCACCTTGAGAAGATTTGGTAAGGTTAACACAGTAAACAAAATCATTCCTTCTAGGCACTAATTTCTTTTCAATCCAGGTAAACTGCTCCCAATTGCTCAAGCCACAGCTTCATGGTTTGAGAAGTCAGGCATCCTATAATGTGGTTCACTAAATCACAGAAGATATATCTCACTCTTAAGCACCTTATTACTCTTAACCTTAAAAACAACTATTTATTAAATAATTATTTAAAATAATCATTTATCCTTAATTGCTACAACTGAAGTGATACAAAATTTAAAACACAATTTAAGATCATGCCTAGGAATAATTAGTTACCTAAATAATGATTACTAACTAATATGGTTTCTCACATATTTATAACTTCGGCCTTAAGCAGAATAATTTCACCCAAGTCTCTAATTTTGAGACAACTTCTAGGGCAGTTTTCACAAAGTATGTTGCCTAAATGGCCTGCATTAGAATCATTAAGAGGGAGGGGGAATGCAGATTCCCAGGCCCTTGCTCCAGATATTCTGATTCAGAAGAAGTGGAAGGAGGACAGAATATACAATTTTAACAAGTTTCTCTGGTGATTATAATGCACACAAAAAATTTGAAAAATTCTGCCTGGGGTTTGCCGATGGCTCTAGTAAGTGTCAAGTGTTTAGGGAAGGTTTATGTCAAAAGTCCTTGCGATTGTCTTCCATATAGAGTTTGGTTTCTTTTGCAAGATAAACCTCTAATCGACTGCTAAAAAGTTATCAAGTTATTGAGGAAAGGAGCCTGTGTGTATTGCCATGTCTCTTTGTTTCTCCTTTTCCCCTTACTTAGTGGGGAGAAAAGGAAAAAAAAAAATTACACTGTTCTAAGGGGCTACAAATACATTTGAAAGAGCCTCCTTTCCAGGGGGCACCCTGTTTATAAGTCTTCATATTTCGTTTCCAGTAGAAATTGTCTGCCTTCCTCTGGACCTTGTTTTTTTTTTTGTTTTGTTTTTGTTTTTGTTTGAGACGGAGTCTCACACTGTCACCCGGCTGAAGTGCAATAGTGTGATCTTGGTTCACTGCGACCTCCTTCTCCTGGGTTCAAGCGATTCTCCTGCCTCAGCCTCCCAAGCAGCTGGGATTACAGGTGCCTGCCACCACACCTGGCTAAGTTTTTGTATTTTTAGTAGAGACAGGGTTTCCTATGTTGGCCAGGCTGGTCTCAAACTCCTGACCTCGTGATCCACCCGCCTCGGCCTCCCAAAGTGCTGGGTTTACAGGCATGAGCCACCACACCCAGCCTGGACCTTGTTTTTGATCCATCACTTGATCTTTGTTTGGTAGGTCTCTGAATAACTACAGTTTTCCTTTATGTGTATAGTCACAAACTTAGATTAGAGGCTGTCAAATCCAGTTGCACATCGTAACTACCTGGGGATCTCACCTCAAACAATCTGTCCTGGATCTTAGGAATGTATATTTTATAAGCATCCCACATGATTAAAAAACATAATCAGATTTGATAATGTACTTAAATCCAATCCTGTTCTAAAAACTAATACTAAAAATTACATGTGATGAGCTCATAACAAGATGATTTATAATGATTTCTCCAGTAAGATATTTTGGCTCATATAGCCACTCCAGAATCCAGACATAGAAAGTTATATCAAACAAAGGATATATAGCTCAAGATTTCAAATGAATTTCTTACACATTCTTCACAAGTTAAATTCACATTCCATCAGGAGTAAGAAAAAGAAGGAAAACATTATTTTCTAGGACTCTACCCTTAGCAATAACATTATCTTCTACCTTCTCAAGATATCAGGTATGTTCATAGATTTTGTAATCAAACCACCCTAATGTCTCATTTACTTTTTCTGTTGAATTGTGGAAAGTATTCAAATTCTCTCAGCCAATTTCCTTATCAGTAAAATAAAGATTTTACTCTCAAAACCTGTTAGGAATCTTTTGGTTGCCAGAAGCAGAAAATCCAATTCCACTTAAATATGCAAGGAAGTTATTGGCTAAAAAACCTAAAAGTCATATAGGCTTTAATTGAGGCTTAATCTAGCTGATCAGTGAAATCAACAATGTTCCAGTTCCTTTCTCTTTCTGTTTATTGACTCCTTTGGTGTTACTTTTACCCAAGGCTACTTCCCCTAAGCAGCTTCCATGCTTCCGCGTTAATATTTAACATGATGGGTATGTCTCTCCAGATATTTCTACAGAAGACCCTGGATCCCCCAGAAAATTTATCTGAGATCTAACTGGTTCAAGTTGGATCACATGATCATCCCTGAATCAATCACTGTTGCCTGGAGAATGGAATTTGCCACTTGACTTAAGTCAATCAGGGAACATCCTGGAGATGAGGATGAGATCTATTTCCCTCAAAGCACAGCGAATATCCATGGGGTAGAAATGAAAATCTTCCGGTGCTCTTATTAACAGAAAGGGAGAGAGAATCTGGGTGGCCTAAAATAGTGAACACTCACTACCCTTCTACATAAGGATTTGTAATGATTACATAAAGTAATCTGTATAAAACATTAATGACTGGCACATGATAAATACTCGATAAAAGTTTACTATTATTATTACTACCCTCAGCATCCATTAATGGACTCAATGCCTGGTAATGTTATTAAGGCCTGAATATTACCCAAAATCTAAGGGCATCTATTTCTTATCTGTGGAAATGAAGGAAGGGATGTCATGCTTAAATCCCATTGCAGCATACTTTTCTTAAACACATACGGTTAAAAGTAAATTGTTCAGAATGACAAGGAATGAAAATTCTAGGAAAGACTTATTGCTTGGCCTTACCTTCTTGTTAAACTACCTCTCACCACCAGAAAGGACACCTTTATACTACCTCTAGACATACCATTATAGAGTTCCATCTGTCAAGATTGCATTCTGCAGCTACCATGAAAATGAGATCTGCACAATAAAGATTTATGTTGACTTTTACATCCTGTTCTCATAGTCAAAGAAGGTGAAGAACTGATCCAATGTAGTCAAAATCCTAACTTCTGAAGTGCACTGTCGGCTGGTCATGGTGGCTCACAACTGTAATCCCAGCACTTTGGGAGGCCAAGGCAGGTGAGGCAGATCACTTGAGCTCAGGAGTTCAAGACCAGCATGGGCAACATAACAAAACCCTGTCTCTACAAAAAATACAAAAATTAGCTAAGTGTGGTGTTGTGCACCTGTAGTCCCCACTACTTGGGAGGCTGAGGTGGGAGGATGGCTTGAGCTTAGGGGGCAGCGGTTGCAGTGAATGCAGTGAGCTGAGACTGAGGCACTGCACTCCAGCCTGACCCTGTCTCGGAAAAAAAAAAAAAAAAAGGAATGTCTTTGTTATCCATGCCTTTTCATTGTGTTTTTACACTATACTGAAGAGGATGGAGTATAAGTTGATGAAGGCAGGAAATGAGGGGGAAATTTGGATAAGTCATAACTACTAATGACCAAACATTCTGCTTAGCTGGCCCATTGAAACCAAAACAAATCTAAAACTACACTGAATTAGAAAAAAAACAGAAATTCCTACCTGGATCCTCAGGGTATCTCTACACACATTCTCTGCTCCAACCAATTTGGACCTATTTTTTCTATAAGAGACTTAACTGGGTGGCAAGGTGTGAATTATATTCTTCTACAATTAAGTTAACCACAACTAGGGCCTAGCCTACATACACTTTGGTCATTTATTCTGGTTGAAAAGAGAGTGTCTGCAAAGAAACAATTATTGTGTCTATTGCGGGCACCCCCAAGGGCTTGCTGTGTGGTTTTCACAAAAATTCTTTCATCTCTGTTTGCCTTTGTCTTGTCAGCCACAAAATGAGACAGACTCCTCACGCAAGAAATTATTTCCAAACAGAACATTCTAAATCAGTACTTCTCAACTGATTGTACAATAGGAAAATCCAAGAGGGCTTTTAAAATTTTAGAGGCTGGGGCCTCATCCCAGAACTACTAAATCAAAATATCTAAGGGAGAAGCACACACACACATACATATACAATATTTTAACCCCTAAGTTCATTTCAGATAAACAGATTCATGGTTATAAATCACTATAAATATAATATAAAGGGCCTATATGTTATAAAAATGTACATTGCATAAAAGAGAAATTCCATACATTTCTTATTTAACTCCTCTTAAAATGAGCTAATCTGCTTTTAAATTCTTTTACTTTACTGCCTTCCTAAAATGGCTAAAAACAAATTGAGAGCATAAATGGAGAGTTCTAGAATTAAATTATATGTAAAAAGATAAAGCAATCACAGAAATGGTGTACCTTATTTACATGTTGCCAATAAGGTTATATACCTATCATAGAGGTGATATCATTTTATAAATGAAGACAAAGAAAACAGTAAGTAGGCTGTGTTTTCTCTTATTGGACTATATAAAATTCAGAAGAGCAGGGTTTTTTTTAGGAAAATCATATTCTTTTCATCAGAAAGAGAAAGCTGCTAAGACCAAAGAAAGAAAAAGAAAAAGAAAAGCAGGGGCATTAATTCTGACCTCCTAATTTAATCCAGATCTATAGTCATCCGGAGGCAGAAATATTTTTTAAATTAGTTACAAGGTGTGAAATGAGATAATTTCATCTCACAAAGCTTTACCTAGACTACAATGAAAGGGGAACCCCAAAATGGGGGGAGGTGGAAATCTTTACCAACATTACTTAATGATGTGCTATACTTTAGAGAGAAAAAAGGCATAAATAAGTAAATGATTGTTTTTGAATCAATGTACTGGTTACTGTGTACATGAAAATTCTATCTTTCGGCCTGATCTAAATTATCCACCCAGGTTTTTGCAAGCAAATTAGAAACAAATAAGCCATAAAAAATCAAACGACTACAGGCAAATATATTTTGATATGCACTCTTACAATGAAAAATTAGAACACTTTCCCAAAAGATTTCTTTATATTTAAGACCCTAATTAGCCTCTCATCTTCCAATCAGAAGAAAAGTCCTAGAGAAGAATGGAGACAACATTATCTTCATTTACTTTATCAGTTTAAAGAAAAGCAGCAAAGGTGTATTCAACATATTGCAATTATTTATCACCATGCACTGGTGTGACTATTCATTCTTCTCCTTGGTCAACCAATCACTGTGTTTTATCTTCTGGCCTATGACTTAAATCTATCCAGGAAGAACTAAACAAAGATGGTGGAGCAGGCACAAAATAGAAAAGACAATTCAGGAAGAGTGTATAAAATGTGACATTCCTGGAATAAAGTAAAGGATGGTCATAGAGCATCATCTAGGTCATGTAAAACACTAGGTCAGCATTTCCCTAAATATATTTCCTAGAATACTTGTCCCATGAGAGGCTTCACTAATAACAGGCTCTGTGGCCAAATGGGTTTGAGAAATATTGCATTCTGTATCTCCCCGACCTCTCTTGCAGGTTTGCAATACACATTAGCACAAAAAGACTCAAGGAAGTCCTTCAGAAGACTGATTTACTTAGTTTAAACCAAATTACTCACAAATTTATTAAACTGTGGAACATTTTATGTATATCCCGGCACCTATAAATAGTTTCTGGAATTGGTATTCTGTAGAACACCTAGAAACTGCTTGAGGCAGCAACATAAGACTAGTAGTTGAAGGTAACCCAGAAAAAAAATAATGCTTCAGAGATTTGCCAAGAGGAGGGATTCTCATTGTTTTTCATTTCTGTGACAGACTAGGACATGTACATGGAAGGAAAGGGTCAATGCCATGTTCTCAAATGAGACTCCATGCATGCGATGAGTGCATCATTGAAAATTCAACAATTCTCAAACTGAATTAAACTATAAGAAGACAGAGATGGTAAGGACACCACACCATCAACTACTTTAATAGACAAAATAGTCTTTCTGGTAAGCAACCATGTCTAACAGAAATGTTGGAGTACTAATGTATGTTTGCATCTGGGATGTAGCAGGCTTTGGGTGGCTCACTCTACATAGCTAATCTTAATCTCTGATTCATCATGACAGTTCTAGTAAGTAAACATTATTATTCATATTCAAACATGGGGAAACAGAGCTTCAAAGAGAGTAAGTGAACTTTCACTACCTTTTGATATATTTGGGGAAGATGGAAGAATGTGGATAGTAAGAGATAGTAAGAATACTAGAAAAAAAGGAAGGAAAGGCCCTAACTTTGTGTAAGGAGGGATGAAAACAGTTATCATCTACTTAGGAAAGGAGCAAGGCTACAGAGGTTGTGGAGGAGTCAACCTGAGGCCCACCTCAGTGAGGGCTTTTGCAATGCACTGGTATAGCATCACTGGGTCTAAGTAATCCACATACAGAAGATGCTTATGCTACACGATGAGTTAATGCCAAATGGTTTCCTGCAGTGTCACTCTCAAATCTTCTGTTTTATTAGCCAGTCAAAAGAATAGTAAGCAAAAACAATTCAAGACTTCCCCAAATTCACAACAAATCAAGAACAAACCCAAGATTCAATGACTGATGAGATACTGAGCATGAAATCAATTGGATTAGGTGGTGAGTCTAGAAGATTTGAGGAGTAAAGAAGAATATATCTATGACTGACAAAGTAATCAAGAGAGTAAGTGGAGAGAAACACAATAAAAGAAAAGATGGCACAAGTGAGCAAGATGATATTTTTCTATATTCAATCTCCTTGAAATAGTATGCCTAAGGACAGTCGTTATTGAATGAACCCTATGTCTCTATTTATTATTAGTAAAGAACATATCTTATGCTGCCTCTCTTACTCATATTATCAATAGATTTTGATGTTTTAGCAAGTTAGTTTCAGCTGTTGGAAAATTCAGAGATCTTTTGGTTACATAGGAGAGAAAATTCTGCTAAAAATGGCATCAGCTAATAAAATAAAATGTAGTTACTTCACTGAAAAGTTCAAGAAAGAATGGTTGCTGTCCTAGTTAAGCCCAGGAGCTCATGACTCACATTATGTTGTCAGTTCTCTCTCTCTCTCTCTCTCTCTCTCTCTCTCTCTCTCTCTCTCTCTCTCTCTTTCTCCCCTTGTATTTCTTCCTCTCTCGGTCTTTCTTCCATGCTGGCATCATTCTCAAGCAAGTCTTCTGACAGGAGGCCTCAGACAACCCCAGCTCCCATTATTCCTACAGCTATGAAACGAAGTGGAAAAAAAAAAAAAGAAGATTCTCTCTCCTAAAAATGCTAACCAAATTCCTGGCATTGAGTCCTATTCCACCAGCCTGAGGAACCTGCTCATCCCTGCACCAAGCACAATGTCCAGGGAATAGGATACACTGATTGGCCACATGTGCTCCCCTGGAGCTGAGAAGTTGGTCAGCACCTCCAAGAGCCATAGACTAAAGGTAGAGGACAGATTTTCTACAAAGCAAAGGAGGAGAATGGGTGCCAAGGGCACAAAAATAATAGATGTCCACTACAGAAGACCAATGTAGTCATTTTCAAATTTCATAAGACTCAAATTTAAGGCACTTGGGCCTCAATATCAGTTATCAAGACATATATATATATATAAACATTGTGGAAACATAAAGAATGAAGCAATTTGTTATCCTTGGAAGGGGGCAAAAGAAGCTGTGCGAGTCTTCACAGAGGAAGTGCTCTTTGAGCTGGGGCTTGAAGAAGTAGTAGGATCATGGCAAAGGTTATTTGTGCTCACAAAATATGCATGTGCTCCCCAACAGTTCTCAGCCTCCTTTGCATTTAGGTTGGAACCATATGACTGGTTCTGGCCAATGGACTTTGAATGGAAGTGACATATTCAAAGGTCGTTCAAAGCTGTATGCTTCATCCATTTCTCTCATCCCCTTTGGCAGAGTCTGAGGGAGTAGTGTGTTGAAATAGTAGAGCCTCAAGTTGGAATCCTTGGGTTACTGCATGAAAGAGAGTCACCCAGTAAGGACACCCAACTCACAAGGATCTTTGAATGAGGGAGAAAATCTCCGTTGTAATGAGTTACTGAGATTTAGGATTAAGAAAAGATCACCATACAACAAGATGTCTTTTCTGTTTCTGGACTTTAGTCAGAAATCTTGTTTCTTTGTGAAAAAATGATCCCCCCTCAAGAGAAACAAGTAACAGTGTTTGCAGGTATTTTAGTCCATATGTGCTGTTATAACAGAGTACCTCAGACTGGGAAACTTATAAACAACAGAAATTTATTTTTCCTAGTTCTGGAGGTTGGGAAGTTCAGAATCAAGGTACTAGCTAGCAGGGTGTGTCTGATAAAAACTGCTCTCTGTTTCACGGTGGCATCTCGTTGCTGCATCCTCTGGAGGGGAGGAATGCTGTGTCCTTATGTGGGGGAAGTAATGGAAATGCAAGCGAATGCTCCCTTCAACCCCAAGCCCTTTTATAAAGGTGCTAATCCCATTCATGAGGGTGCAGCCCTTATGACTTAATTACCTCACAAAAGCCACACCTCTTAATACTATTGCATTGATGATTTAATCAAGTTTCAACATGAATTTTGGAGGAGAAATCATCACTCAAATCATAGCTGTGGACAATTCAAGGAAAAGTAGGGATTCTAAGCTCAAACATGTTAAAGTTTACAGTGAGTTAACAAGTATTAATTTTCTCAAGAATGGTTTCATTTACTTAGTTATATATCTTATTCATCAGCTGTGGCTGTGAAACAGGCCTGTCAAAAACTCATTGGCTTAAAACCACATTTGCTAACCCTTATGCATCTGAAGGTTGGCTGGGGGTTGGATAATCTAAGCATCTCTGCTCTGCATATCTTTCTTCCTACTTAAACCAGTGAATGAGATATCCAGGTCATTTTCTTATGAAGATGGGATAGGCACATAAAAGCAAATGAAAATGCACAAGGCCTTCTCAGGCCCAGAACTGATACACTGTCACATCTTGTGCCATTAGCCAGAGCAAAGTCACATGGCCAAGCCCAAGTCAAGGGATAAGAAAATACATTCTACCCATGACAAAGCAATGAAAGTCATATGAATCTCGGGAAGGTAAAGATTTGGGACTAATAACTCCATTTACCCCTTAGGTATTTCACATCACAGCATCAGAACTCGTGAAGGCATCAGAAGACATCTATAAGGCCATGCTATGATTGTCCTGAACTATGATATAAAGACAACTACTTCCAAGCTTCAGAACCGTGCTCATTTGGGACATTCAAAAGCCACAGGCATCTCTCTCAACCTCTCTAGCCTTCTTTGTCCACCAACATGCTTTCTTATGTTATGAACTGCAGGAGTAGTTCAGTAGATCCCCCACAGATCAGAAGTCTGTGTCTGTGTCTTTATTTACCCTGGTGACAAGCAAGGAGATGTAAATAGGCCATAAGGAAAGCTGCTTTTTCATTTGCACTACTTCATTCGTTTTGTATTTATAAGATATACAGCCCGGGAAAGCTATAAATAAGAGGCTAGAAACAGCTTGAGGGGCTGGTGATGGAATCACAAATCACCAGAGTTACATCTTCATTGGTACCCTGATGTAGAACCTTTATAATTGCCAAAATATATTTATCTCTGCTCAGGCTACAAAATTTGTATATCACAAGCGAAAACTAAGTGACCTCAACTTTCCTAAAATTTCAATGAAGTTTCATATTGATCAGCCCAAATCTGGGCTGGAGTGGATGCTACTATTTCTTGTCTTACCCAAAGCACAATTAGCCATTCTGGTGCTTCTGCTTATATGTGTTTGCACGTGTCCTTTTTCTGCTTTTATCTTTATATAACACCCCCAAGTGAGCCAGAAAATGATAGGAGAGTTTAACTCCATTAATCTACTTACCCTGATATAAATTCTTACCAATTGAGTTCCTTCATGATTTATAGTACAAAGTGGGAAAATATGGGGAAGAAGGTGTTGACTCAAAAACATCTCACTTAAAATGCACCTAAGATTGTCTGAAACTTATTCATTTATCTTCTTCATTAGAAGAAAAAATGAACTTTCAGATAATCAAGCTGATGTTGTGGATTTGAAAGAATGAGTTGTACATTTTGTTGTAAAGGGAAGCTTGGATGCCAGAAGATTTGATTTGGTAGAAGTAAGGAGTCAGAGGGCTCTGAATGGACAAAATCTGGATATGGCTCCCTAGTGAGGTACAGAAAGTGGGGGCAGACTTGTGGCGAGAAAGAACAATCAACAAAAAGGTAAAATCTGCTGAGGGCAGAGATAATTTTACTGTCTTTACAATGTTGGTCAGGCCTCCTCCTGAAAACTGGCTTCATATGGAGCCAGCACTCACTGAATAGGTGCTCTGAGCCAGGCATGATGCTAAGTGTGGGACATGCCTCATCTTATTCACTCTTCACAGTGGCTATTATCATGCCATTTCAGATCAGAAAACTGAGACTTGGGAGAGAGTAAGTGACTTGCCCAAAGTCCCACAGCAAGTACGTGGCAATGGGTGGAGGTGAAAATGGGCACAAGGATTTAACCAAAGCAGCCTGACTCTTACCTCAAGAAAGTGACCACTGTCCTACATTTCCATACTTCTCTTTAAAGAAATGAATGGACCTGGCCATCGAGGTGCTGAGAAAGAGGGGGAAAAAAAAGCAAACAATGGCAACAACAACAACAAAAATCCAACAAATAATGAGAGAAAAATAATGCTGTACATGGAGTCAGGAAACCAATGGTTTAGTCCTGGCTCTGCCTTAATTATTTGAAAGACAAGATACAGGTCCTCTGGGCTCCAATATCTCACAGAAAATGTTTACAAACAGCATAATGGGATGTTAACAGAGATGTTCTGTTGTCCAAAAATTGATGACAAGCCACATAGTAGAGGACAAAGAGGGGTTAAGTACCCCACATTCTAAAGAGAATCATAAATGATTTGGTCTAGATATCTACACCAGAGATTACTAAAAGGCAGGCAAACAGGCTTTGCTACCTCCAATTATCACCTGTAAAATGCTGTCAGTGTTCCACCCACATCTCCTTGGCATTTACCATTTCCACATACTCCTTCAGCTTTCTACAAAAAGAACCTACACAATTCTGCCTATGAGTTTTCTCCATCAACAGGAGCATGTTCAGCCTGTGCACAAAACAGCCTAGAAGTACAGAGAGTCATTTCTTCAAGGAGCAGCCCTTAACCAAGAATGGAAAGCAATTGTTAGAAAAATAAACTAGCTCCCTTCCCTTCAGGAAATATCTCCATGAATTTTCACCTGCTTTTTTTCTCATTCTGAAATGTCACCTTATATACTTGGGAAACTCCTTAAATTAGTCATAATAGGATTAACTAACTTGTAATTACAAGTAACCCCAAATCTCAGTAACTGTATTATACTGCAGTATACAGTAACTGTATTCATACTGCCATGCAGAAGTACCCTAAACTGGGTAATTTATAAAGAAAGAAAGAGGTTTAATGAACTCCCAGTTTCACATGGCTGGGGAGGCCTCACAATCATGGCAGAAGGTGAAGGAGGAGCAAAGGCATGTCTTACATGGCACCAGGCAAGAGAGTGTGTGCAGGGGAACTGTCCTTTATAAAACCATCAGATGTCATGAGACTTACCACTATCATGAGAACAGGATGGGAAAACTCACCCCATGATTCAATTACCTCCCACAGGTTCCCTCCAACAACACATGGGGATTATGGGAGATACAATTCAAGATGAGATTTGGATGGGGGCACAGCCAAACCATATCAGTAACTTAAAAAAAAATTCAGTATCTTACCACAACAGAGATTTTCTCACTTATGCAAAGTTCAATATGAGTTGAGTGTCTTTACTGGATGGCTCTCTTCCATACAATAATCCAAGGATCTCATCTCAAGGCTCTGCTATTTCAACACACAGTTTCCATAGACTCTGCCAAAGTGAAAAAGAGAAATGGATGAGGTACACTGGCTCTTACTTTTGCCTAGAAGCTTGTCACTTCCATTCAAAGCCCATTGGCCAAAACTAGTCACAAGGCTCCAATCTAACAGCAAAGGAGGCTGGGAACTGTTCGTGAGCACATGCATATTTTGCAAGTGCAAGTCACCTCTCTCACAACACTATTCCTCCTTCAAGCCCCAGCTCAAAGATCACCTCCTCTGTGAAGGCTCGCGTATCTTCTCTTGCCTTCTTCCAAGGAGAGCAAATTGTTTCATCCTTTATGTTTCCACAGTGCTTTGCTATACATCTCTGATTTAGGCTTCTCAGATTGCCTTGTAGTTTTGCTCTTCTATTATTTTGTGAGCCCCGCAAAGGGGAAAAGCATGCTTGTTTCTTTTTCTAACCCCCATCACAGTGCAGGGAAGTAGCTAGGATTTAATAAATGTTTAGTGAATGACTGAATAAATGAATGAATGAAGGATGGCTTCATAAACAGATACAATCTTGCGAATTTCCTGCCATGTCTAATCACTGGGTGTGCAATCAACATCTCCAAGAAGCCATCCTTGACTCTTCTGATGTGGAAATGCTCCTTGACTACATTTCTCCTTCTGGGAATGGCAAGGAACCAAAGTCAGGGAAATAGCAGATAACAGTAAAACCCAGGATCAGGAGCCTTGAATTAGTACAGCAGGACTCAGATGCCAAACATAGGTCAGGAATAAAAACTGGACCTCTAGGCATGAACACACTCTCCAGGCTGTCTGTGCTGCTCCCTACTCCCCTACCAAATACATAGTGTGCCCAGCTCAGAGCCCCTAGGGCAGCTGACATTTCCAAGCCTACTGTCCAAAACTTCATAAGAAGACGTGAGCTGAGCTGAGCTGATCCCCGACTGGCAAGAATAAATGAAGAAACTGGAGATTTCTCAGCTGAGGAGCCTCTGAGAAAAGGAAAAATTTAAGCTTCCTAAAATTCATCACTCTTGCCATATGCTGTGACTTTTCCATTCATACCAGCAATTGTGGGAATTTCAGCTTCTGAATATAACATTGAGAAATTAACTAAGAGTTTATAAATAAGTCCTGACTCAGAGCAAAGCCCTTGTTAATGTTCTTGAAGCCTGTGGGATCTAATGCCCCAGCCAAGGCCCTTGGAGAGTCCCCGCCAGAAAGGAGGCCCTCTTGCCCTTCTGTGACCTTGTTACTGCCCACCTTGCCCTTTCTATGATATCAGACCTGATACTCTCCAGAACTCTCAGCTTGTCCCAAAAGTCAAAACAGATCATGCCAAGACAATAGCTGGGAGAAGGATGTTGAGGATGGGAATGTAGAAGTAGAATCAAAAGTTAAAAGCAGAGGATAGTGCTTTGTGCTCTGACCAAAGTAGGGCCACCCCCAGCATGTGTGGGGCCTCTGACTATATAAGCAATTTGAGTCACCCAGAATTCCTGTGTCAGCACCGTTCTGGTAGCATGGCCTCACCTGACCTTGCAAAAGATATACCACACTCTCTAATATGAGTAATCATCTTGCCAGGATGCTCTCCTAGAACCAGGCCCCCAGACAATCCCATAGGCACAGATCCTAGAGCTTCTCAGGGCATCTAGTCAACCCCATATGGGAGTCAGAGGGACAGAGCCCTAAGGGAAGCTATAGGAATCAGGCTCTGCTCTAGATACAGCCATCCAGCCCAGATGATATAATTCTCTAGACTGGCTACATGCTGTAATTGTGAGGCCCAGTGCAAAATGAAAGGGCAAGACTTACTTTAAAATGATTTGGAATTCCAAGGCAGTGGCAGCAGAGTATTAAACTCACGGGGTTCTTCTTAGCATGGGGCTCTGTATGACTCCTCAGGTTGCAGCTCATTAAGCCGGCCTTGACTGCTGGCCTTGGTTGGTTCCAGGCACTAGAGAAAGACTTAGAAAATTTTAAGGAAGGCACCACAAAATGTGGGCCCCCTGAAACACAGGGACTGGGGTGAGGTCAAGCTTGTCTGACTCCAGTGAAATACTGGGCCAAGATTACAAAGACAAGGTGCAATATTAAAAGTGATTTACCACTATTTGTCCCCAAATCCCCAGATGTCAAGGAACTCATGATAGAAAATGACTGAAGACTTCATAATGCACTTACCCAGTAGAGTAATACACAGCCATCAAAAGCAATGTTTACAAGAGACTTCTAATAATATAGGGTACAATTATTGCAATATAATGTCAAGTGAATTAAATATAGTCACAATTATGTAAATATGGATGCATTTGAAATAACACTAGTTTAAAATAGAGTATAATCTCAACAGTGGGTAATCCTGCGTGGAAATAATACGGGTGAAGTTTATTATCTTCTTTATATATTTCTGTTTTCAAATTTTCTCCAATGAACAAAAATGAATTTTATAAGGAAAACAAAATTTCAAAGACAGTAATGAAATATAGCCACAAATTATAACTATGTATGGTACCTAAAGACATCTTCTGATGAGTCCTAGAAAAACTTTATTATGAAGTTTTATAACTGAACTATATGCTATTTAGAGTGTTCTTTCATTTCATTTTATTTCATAAAATAATTTTTTAACTATTTAATGTTACTTTAAATAATACTAACTTTTATAAGCCATTTTTATATAATAATATTAAACACTAAAGGAAAAATCATATTTTGAGCACTTGGCAAGCCAATTTACCTAATGTCAACCTATCCTCCTCTGTCCCTTGAGGGGAGTCATGTCGCTATTCTAAATATAAAAACTATTGTCATCGAGAGCAGTTGAGGATCTGGAAGACAGGTATTGAGACATACATGTAACAGAGCCAAAATTTACATAATCTGAGGCATACTAAAATTATAATTTTCTCTGTTTTTCTATATCTGACCTTTATTTCCTCATGAGCTCCTTCACCCCATTTCCATAAAATTATTAGATGAGAGAAAAAGGGAAAGTTGTTTTGCCAGTTAGATACTATTCAGTCTCCTCTAATTCTAATTTAATACAGTCCCTTTCAGATTTGCTCAGTATAAACTCAAATTTTTAATGCCCTTACTTACAAAAGCTCAGTTAAGAAAAATAAGAGACATGGAGAATTTCTTGAATATAATAGAAATATTGATTACTGTAGGTCCTACAAACCTAATCTTTGGATTAAACAGAAGGAAATTAAGCTGAAGATGTTGTTCTGAAATACTGTCAAGAGTTTTTGCTGCCCTTGCCTTGCTGTTACTCCATTAACCCCTTTGAAGGAAGGGCAAAAGAAACAACTCTAAATGAGATTTATTTGGTTAATGTAGGGACAGTAAGAACCAGATGTCAATTAGGAAATCCTCAAAGATAGATTTCTCTTGGGTATCTACTTGAAGTAATTAATTTGTTTTGTCTTATGAACACATTGACCATAGAAAGGATCTCTTTGCTGTGGCTGCTAGGAAACTCAGAGACAAATGTATAGGTCAGCTTTAATAAGTACAAATTTTATGCCATGTATTTTAGTTCACTAACCTTACATTTAATTTCAACTGCCTTTTCATTCCCTTATTTTTTTTAGCTTGAACTTTCTTCACTATTTTGTTTTTACCTCCCATCCTTTGTAAACCACTTCAAAATTGTTTTGAAACCATGAGTCTCCCCTTGAATATCCAGCACTGTCACAGTCACAACAGAGCTCTACCTTAAAGCATAAGGTACATTCTCTTGTATATACTGCTGTTGAAGGTCATTTCATAAATGATGTCTTTCCCACTGGACTGTACTCCTTAAGAGCATAAGCTATGTCTTACTACGTGGCATCTGGCACATAATAAGCAGTTTTCAAATGTTTGCTTGACAGCATGAATGCAAGGGTGGGAGAATGCTTTAAAGATGATTGAAAAAATGTGCATTGTTGTATTTGTTGCACGTGACAGTCTGCTTTAAAATATTGTGATAATCTATTATCATAAGATAGCTGTATAAAAATGGGATGAAATTTTAACATCAGATTTTTCAGTGCTACCCACAAAGTCTTGTTCTGCAAAATGATTGTCTGGCTGTAAACATGTTTGATGATCTTTATTCATTGTGAATGCAAACATGTATTTCCATGAGGCAGGTCCCATTGAATCTGCTGTCAACTTGAAGATCTTTTCTTCAAGTCACAAAGTCTTTAAGCAAAATGCTTTAGTGTTTGAGTTAACACAAAACAAGCAAATCTTTTCTATGGGGAAGCTAGCTCAGTCTAAAAAATTATACTCAGAAACCCCTTAGTGACTGTGAAAGCCATCGCCTTGGTAAGGCCTAAATCCACAGCTTCTGTGCCGCCTAAGCTTTATAATGGTTTCCAAACACTACAATAATAGTCGATGTCTCAGACTTGCATAATACTTTATAACCTCCCAAACTTTTACCAGGTACCTAATAATACAAAAATGAGAGCCATTTGTAAACACTCACCATATGCCAGGCACTAGGGTGAGCACTTTACATATATTTATCAGGGAAAACATTGGAATTAATAATCACCCCTTCTCCTGCCTGCAATGGAGAGTAGATTCCCAGGACCCCCTTTATATGCTGAGACAAGATGACGTGTAAGGTTGCAAATGAGGAAGGTGATACAGAGCTAAATCACTCCCTGGACAAAAAGGGGCAGACAGTCCCAGGGGACGGTATAGGAAGGTGGTGGAGCTCAAACAGCCAAGGAGACAAGAAAGAATTCAGAAAGATGGTCTGAAGTAAGAAGAGAGGTGAGAGCTGGAGAAGGATGTAGCAGCTGCCATGAGGAAATAGAAGAAATGCTTAAATGTGATAATTAAAATGTTTTGTGGTGCAATGTGCAATGTAGTCCCTTCTGAGAACTCTGCAGAAAAAACGAAACGTGTGAGGAGTCTCAATACAAAAACCCAAGTGAGGTGTGTGAACGGGATATGAATATGAAAATATGCCCAGGTTATATAGATTCACTGTTGAATTTATCTCCTTGTAAGATTCATTACTCTAGACCTGGTATCAGCAACCTATAGACAGCCTGTGGGCCAAATCTGGCCAGCCTGGTTTTGCAAACAAAGTTTTACTGGAATGTAGCCATTCCTATTCATTTTAAGTATTGGTCATGACTTATTTCGTGCTACAATGACTGAGGTGAGTAGTTGTGATCGAGTCAGTATGGCTGACAAAGCCTGTCTTACTTACTATCCGGCTCTTTACAGAAAGTTTTTCATCCTCTGCTCTCAATTTCCAAATAAGAAATATAGAAGGATCAGTGAAAGGGAAAATATTTTATCAATTAGGTTAATGGTGTTGAGGAAATTTTAGTCTGCAAACCTGATTTTAAGATAAATTCACTGTTTCTTTGGCCAAGTTTTTCTATCTGTAAAATGGTATCAATAGTACACACTTCACAGAGTTATTGGGAGACTCAAATGTAAAATTATTTTTTAAACATGCTTTGCGATTCATAAACCTTAGAGAAATGTCAGGCATTACTGATAATGGCTCAAAGTGGTTACTTTGTAAATAATAAACTCCACAGAAACTTCAGGTTCTCTCAGAGAGAGAGAAATCCCTGGACAGGAAGAAGCTGAACAAAGGGCTTTGTCTTTCTACTGGACTTATAAGTACACTACTTTATGCCTTAAAAGTTGTTGTCAAGAGTTTAGTTTGAAATTTTCCTCTGTGGGCACTTCTCATTTTCTTGAAGTCCGTCACTTATGAAGTTCAATTCACACACAGGAATTTTACCAGACAAAGGAATAAATATGAAAAGGTAATATGACTATAAAGAAAACTAGGTGTGCAAGCAATGAAAATGAAGCCATCATAGTGACTTAAGCATGAGAAGACTAATACTGTTTTAGCCTTTCAGTTAATAAAGGATGTTCATAAAATTCCTATTTTTTTAACTTTTGGAGTTTAACTTGTAGGCGTGTGAGACAATCTGCCAATATCATTTGAAAGCAAACCCATAAATGCTTTTCAGACAAATAGAATATATCTCTGCAGAACTGCCATCCATCATGACATGAGGCTCAGATGATCAGTTTATTCTTTCAGTCTCATGAAGGCTAACTGCCTTAAGTTCTATTGTGAAATACAATTGTGTTGCATCAACAAAGTCTTTAAGATGCTCCTATGAAAGATTATAGATCAACTTAACAAGTGGGCAAGCAATTGATTCACCTTTCTCCAAATGACATTTAAGGGCTTATTTATTAGTTTTAGGATAGCTAAAATAGATAATTATACACTTTCACATAACCATCCATCTTCCCTGTTGCCCATTTGCTCCTGAAAGATACAACAGTCTCCTTGTTGATTTGTCATTGATGAAATCCATTTCAGTAAATTTCATCCAAGTAGAGGTTAAAATGTTGTGCACTGCACTCTTCTGGTTGAGAGCAGAAAATTTTCATCTCATAACTGATATAGACTTCAATTTGCCAGCCATCTAGCAGTCATCATTGCAATTATAGTTGCCATGTTTTTATTATTGGGCTTGGAAAAAGAATAAATTGCACATTATAGAGTTGTCTTTACCTACTTTAATAAATTTACTTTTAAATGGTATTCAGAGGATACCTTGCATATCTTTGATCTAAGGCGTAAAAGAAAGATAAAATTTGTGCAATACAAAGGGAACCCCATGGGCCTAACAGGCTTCTCAGCAGAAATCTTATAAGCCAGGAGAGATTGGGGGTTTATTTTCAGCATTCTTAAACAAAAGAAATTCCAACGAAGAATTTCATATCTCACCAAACTACACTTCAAAAGTGAAGGAGAAGTAAAATTATATCTGGGTACGTGATCAATAAGGGAATTCACTACCACTAGATCAACCATACAGGAGATCCTCAAGAGAGTTCTAAACATGGAAATGAAAGAATGAAACCTGCTACCACAAAAACACACTTAAGCGCATACTTCACAGACCTTATAAAGCAACCACACAATAGAAACTACAAAGCAACCAACTAACTTTATGATAGGATCGAAACCTTACATGTCAATATGAACTTTAATATAAATTCCCCCTTTAAAAATCACAGGGTGGCAAGGTAGATTAAAAAAAAAAAAAACATGACCCACCTGTCTGCTGTCTTCAAGAGACCCATCTCACATGTAATGAAACACACAGGCACAAAGTAAAGGGTTGAAGCAAGATCGATCACACAAACAGAACACATAAAAAAGCAGGGGTCACTATTCTTATACCACATGAAGCAGACTTTAAACCAATAACAGTAAAAAGGACAAAGGACACTACATAATGATAAAGGGTTTAATTCAACAAGAAGACTTAACTATCCTAAATATATATATACACCCAACACCAGAGCACCCAGAGTCACAAGCATTTCTAGACCTCTGTTAGTTCGACATACACAGATCAATAAATGTGGTTCTCCACATAAACCGAATTTAAAAAACAAAAACCATGTGATCATCTCAATAGATGAGGAAAAAGCGTTTGGTGAAATCCAACATCCCTTCATGTGAAAAGCCCTCAGCAAACTAGGCATCAGAGGAATATACCTCAACATAATAACTGTCTATGACAAAGCCATAGCCAGTTTTATATTGAATGGGTAAAAACTGGAAGCATTTCCCTTGAGAACTTGAACAAGACAAGGATACCCACATTCACCATTCCTATTCAATGTAGTACAGGAAGTCCTTTCCAGAGCAATAAGGCAAGAGAAAGAAATAAAAGACATCAAAATAAGAAAAGAAGTCAAATTATCTCTTTACTGGTAATATGATTCTATACATAGAGAACCCTAAAGATTCCACCAAAAGCCTCCTGGAATTGAAAAAAATCAGTAGCATTTTTATACATCAATAACATTCACACCAACAGCCAAATCAAGAATGCAATCCCATTTACAATAGACACACACACACACACACACACACACACACACACCCCCTAGGAAAACATATCCCCAAGGAAGTGAAAGATCTCTACAAGGAAAACCACAAAACACTACTAAAATAAATCAGAGATGACAGGAACAAACGAAATAGCATTCCATGCTCACAGTTTGGAAAAATCAATATTGTTAAAATGGCCATACTGCTCAATGCAATCTACAGATTCAATGCTATCCCTGTCAAGCTACCAACATCGTTTTCCACAGAACTAGAAAAAAAAATTCTAAAATTCGTATGGAACAAAAACAGAGCCCAAATAACCAAAGCAATCCTAAGCAAAAAGAAAGAAGCCAGAGGCATTACATTACCCAACTTCAAACTATCCTATAATGCTACAGTAACCCAAACAGTATGATACCGGTACAAAAACAGATGCAGACCAATGGAACAGAATGGAGAACCCAGAAATCAAGTTGCATACCTACAGTCATCTGATCATCAACAAAGCTGATGAAAATAAGCAATGGGGAAAGGGCTCCCTTTAAGTGGTGCTTGGATTGCCTGCTAGCCATATGCGGAAGAATAAAACTGGACCCCCCCCCCCACTTTTCACCATAGACAAAAATTACTCAAGATGGATTAAAGATTTAGATGTAAGACTTCAAACTGTAATAATCATAGAAGAAAACCCAGGAAACACCATTCTGGACATTGGTCTTGCGAAAGAAAGTATGATTAAGTCCTCAAAAGCAATTATAGCAAAAACAAAAATTGATAAGTGGGACCTAATTAAACAAAAGCGCTTCTGCACAACAACAAAAAAAGCTATCGATGATGTAAACAGACAAACTACAGAATAACAGGAAATATTCACAAACAATGCCTCAGACAAAGGTCAAATATTCAGAATCTATAAGGGACTCAAACAAATCACAAACAAAAACCAAACAACCCTATTAAAAAATGTGTGAAGGACGTGAACAGACAATTCTCAAAAGAAGACATATATGTGGCCAACAAGTATATGAAAAAATGCTCAATATCACTAATCATTAGGGAAATGCAAATCAAAACCACAACGAGATGCCATCTCACAACAGGCAGAATGGCTATTATTAAAAATCAAAAAATAACAAATACTGGTGAGTTTGCAGAGAAAAGGGAATGCTTAAACACTGCTAGAGGGAATGTAAATTAGTCCAGCCACTGTGGAAAGCAATCTGGAGATTTCTCAAAGAACTTAAAACAGAAGAACCATTTGGCCCAGCGATCCCATTACTGGGTATATATCCAAAAGTAATCATCCTACCAAAACCACACATGCACTCATGTTCATCACGGTATTCTTCACAATAGCAAAGACATGGAATCAACCCAGATGCCCATCAGTGGTAAATTTAAAAATGTGGTACATATTGTGCAACCATAAGAAAGAATGCAATCATGTCCTTTGTAGCAACACAAATGCAACTGGATGTCATTATCTTAAGTGAATTAAGTGAATTAACACAGGAACTGTATGTATTTGCATATACTACATACATTATATAGCAAATCATACTACCCAAGACCAGGAGGTGTCTCTTGTTTTATTTTGATCTTTTACGTACTTTAATGTAATTATATAGTCATCCATAGTGGTGTCATGGATTCATTTGTAACTTACTATTTGAGCAAATACAAAGTATGTATTTGTAACTTAACTTACTTTCTAAGCTTTGTCATGTTTTTTGTATGTTCCTGTATTAATGTACCACATGTTCTCATTTATAAGTAAGTGGGAGCTAAACAATAGGTACTCATGGACATAAAGATGGCAACAATAGACACTAGGGACTACTAGAAGGAATAGGGAGGAATGAGGACAAAGGTTGAAAAACTAACTATTGGGTACTATGCTCAGTACCCAGGTACCGGATTCACTTTTACCCCAAACCTCAGCATCATCCAATATACCTAGGGAACAAACCTGCATATATACTCCTTGAATCAAAAATAAAAGTTGAAATTATAAAAGAAAAAAATGCATTTTAAAAACGTACAATAATTTTACGATGAATCGATATTTATAATGACCACTGTTCCTTCATATCTCAGAATTATCTTTTCTCAGGGAAATCTTTCAAATGGAGACAGGCTGGAATCATTTTTTAAAACTCAAAATAATCTTTTAGCACAATGAATGGTAGTTCCCAAACATGGCTGCCCATCTGAATAATCTGAGAACTACTAAAGATTCAGATTTCCAAATTCACTTAACCAACCAAATCAAAATTTCTGGGGAGTTGGATACCAGTCATTTTATTTTAATGAAGACCCCAGGGGCTCTTCTCAGCCAATTTAATACAAGTCTGAGAACTGCTTTGGAAAGCACCTGGTTCAAACAACACTAAATGACACATCATTGTTCCAGAAGACTGACCTTGTACTGTTGAAGAAAGACAGCACATGTTGAACATGGACAGTTCAAGGGAAAGACAAAGCTCAAACAGTAAGTTACAAATGAATCCATGACACCACTATGGATGACTATATAATTACATTAAAGTATGTAAAAGATCAAAATAAAACAAGAGACACCTCCTGGTCTTGGGTAGTATGATTTGCTATATAAAGATGTTGGTTCTCCCCAAATGCAATTCCAATTGTTATTCTAAAATGTATATTAAGGTCAGGCACAGTGGTTCACACCTGCAATTCCAGCACTTTGGGAGGCCAAGGCAGGCGGATCACCTGAGGTCAGGAGTTCGAGACCAGCCTGGCCAACATGGTGAAACCCTGTCTCTGCCAAAAATACAAAAATTAGCCAGGTGTGGTGGCAGGAACATGTAATCCCAGTTCCTCAGGAGTCTGACACAGGAGAATTGCTTAATCCCAGGAGGCGGAGGTTGCAGTGATCTGAGATCGCACCACTGCATTCCAGCCTGGGCAACAGAGTGAGACTCCACCTCAAAAAAAAAATACATAAATAAAATAAAATGTATATTAAACACTGTTCATTTGAAAATTAAGAGAAAAAGTCAACTTTGAAAATTAAGAGAAAAAGTAGGGAGGGGTGCACTGGCTCTACCAAATATTAAGATGTATAATAAAAACATAACAATTGAGAGTAATATGCGACTGGTACAATAACAGACAAAGCTTTATGGAAAAGAATAGAGAATTGAGATAAAGAAATATATCTGTAAAATTCAAATTCATGGGAACAGAGAGCCTGTATAGTAGATCATATTGGGAAATTTGTCCACTATATTCCAAAAAATAAAACTGGATTCCTTCCTAACACTACCTACAAAGTAGATATCGGGTAGATTAAAGTCCTAGATATGAAAGGTAGAAGTATAGATTAAATAATGTCAAAGAATATCTTTAGGATCTAATGATGGGGGAAAACTTCTAAAATAAAGCACAAACCATCAGGCCAAAATTAATTAATTTAATTTCAACAAAATTAAAGCTATGAATTCAAGTAAGAAAATGATGGACAAAGGTAGTAGACACATGACAGGCCAGGCACGGTGGCACATGCCTGTAATCCCAGCAATTTGGGAGGTCAAGGTAGGTAGATCACCTGAGATCAGGAGTTCGAGACCAGCCTGCCAACATGGTAAAACCCCGTCTCTACTAAGTACATAAATTAACCGGGTGTGGTGGCGGTAGCCTGTAATCCCAGCTACCTGAGAGGCTGAGACAGGAGAATCACTTGAACCTGGGAGGCAAAGGGTGCAGTGAGCTGAGATTGTGCCACTGCACTCCAGCCTGGACAACAAGAGCGAAACTCCATCTCAAAAAGAATAAAATAAAATAGACACATGACTGCCTGAGAAAAGAGAGTTGCAATGATTTACACTGTCAAGGAACTAGTATACAGGATGCATTTTTTTAAAAAGAAGAGAAAACTCTTAAAAATCAACAGGAAAACTTCATGAACCCCAGTAAAAAAAATGAGAAAAATATATGAATAGATAATTATTAGAAAATAAAGCATAGTCTGATAAACACATGAAAAGAAATTAAAACGAATTAATCAATAGAGAAAGGCAAATTATAACTATGAGATATTACTTTACATCATGAAATTGGTAAAAAATTAGAAAACAGGATAATGACAAGTGTTGGAATGTGTGGCTAAGGAATTTTCATGCAGAGTCCATACAGAAGGTACACCATTACTGGAGAGCCATGTAGCTGTGTAAGCAAATTAAGTTTAGTCATAACCTATGAACCAGCATGCTAGCTCCTAGGAATGTTCCAGAGTAATTTCCACACAAGTCAATAAGAGTGCATATATGAAAATATTCATGACAGCATTGCTTATGGTGATGGGAAATTGAAAGCAATCTAGCTGTTCAATACCAGGAGAAGCAGAAGTTCAATGTGGAATATTATGCAGCAGTTACAATCAACAGGCAGATGTGTGCAGAGCCACATGTAAAGATATTAAAAACAAAGTGTTGAACATAAAAGGAAAAAGAGAATAAGGTTTATAACACAATACTATACATGTAAAACTTAAAATCCATGTTTTAAAACAACAATACACATTTTACAAGAACATATAGAAATAAAAAGATACACATCAATCATTTTAACATGGTTGAGGGAAATGGGGAAATGGCAATAATTAGGAAGGAAGGATGGGAAGGACCTTGCACTACAAATGATTATAGTATCCTATGAAATGTGAAATATGAATAAATGAATTATCTGAATCTGGTGGTGAAGAAAGAGAAATATATATGTGTATAAAGATCCTAAGCAACTGAGATCCTTTGTGAGAGTCTTTGCATCTGAAATTCTTAATAAGCCAAAGCAGTTGCAAATAAAGGTAAATGTGAGTTTTAGCAAATACACATGGTGTGTAAGATCACCCAGGTCTGTAAATCCCTCCCACCTTGACCACTGCATTCATTGACAAGGCCCCAGGAATTGTCTCATATTCCTTGCCCAGTGGCCTTAGAGTTGGATCCTTATCTTTCATCCCTCTGTTTGTCTGTGAATAAATATATACATTATTCTTGTTCTTTTAATTCTGTAACCTCTTCAGAGCAGTTAAAATTATGTTAAAACTCATTAACTTTGACGAGATATTGATGATGCCAGCGGTTAATTACGAGCCAGCTGGTGTTATGGCAAGAATTAAAAAGTTAAACATTGGAAGTTTTTTTTAAAAAAAAAAAAAAGCCACACTGCGTTCATATGGGGGATTGTCGAGACAGCATCACTCGCTGATGACTTTACAACACAGGTCAACAAGAGATCTGTGGTCGAACGATGAAATTGCATCCCCTTTACTCCATTACAGTACTGGCGTCTTCCAGATTCTCCCTCGCTGAGAAAATAAAAAGTAAGGGCTATAAATTCCCATGCTTCATGGTGTTAATTGATTGCAAGCTGGGGTCAGAAAGACATTTCTCCCCAAGGAGTACTCCTGCACAATTTAGAGGCACTGTGGGGGTTCTAACATGCCTAAAAAGCATTAAGCAGTGGTCATTGTCAGGTACCAAGTAGCAAAATTTAGTATGCTTTCTGTTTGTGCTCACAAGGGAAGCCTGAAAGTGTTGAGGGGTAACCACCTCCTCAAAAGTGAGAGCATTTTATAAACCTGTTACCCAATGAGGTCTTTCCTTTTGTAACCAATAAGGTCTAGTTTTTGAAAGAGAAAACAGATTTTAAGCCACAGTCATGGTTTTTTAAAAGAAGGAAAATAAACTAAAAGAAAAAGTCTACCTTTTAATGTATAAATAAAAAGAGTAGAGGATGGGTCATTTAAAACAAGGATTTAGGGTGCTGATTCTGGGGTTTATCAAACCTCTCTTAAGCAGGAAAGTAGCCTGACTTTACTGAAACAATAAAAGCCTCTCAGTCTCGTTTGTAATATGGGCATTGTACCTGTACCTGTGTCATCAACTTTGTAATGATTAAATGAGGTGATCCACATAGGATACTTAGCACCATCTGGGGAGTGCAGGAAACACACGAGAAATATTTCTTTATTATTTATTTATTTCCCAGGTAAGCAGTAGAATGCAGGACCTGGAATCAACCTGCAGCAGTTCACTTCCTGGCTTTGCCTCCTATTCCCAATGACACTGGGTGATTTAGAGGGCCTTGTTTAGCTCAACCTCCTTATCAATAAAATGGGAGCAATAAGAGTATGTATCATATAGCATCATATTAGGATTAAATGAAATAATCCATACAAAGCATTAGCATATTTTGCACCTAGTGATCCCTCCCTAATGTTAGCTATTACTTATTGCTATTATCATTACTATTATCATTAATACCGTTGCTATATGAATAACCCTTTATCGATGCTAGTGGCAGCCAGTAGGAATCAACAAACTTTGCGGCACTTTGTAAAGCCCATAGAAAATGCATAAAAATAGAGATATAAAATCACTCTCTCCAAAGACCTGAAAGGGGTTGGAGCAGAATGTGAACACTTATTTTTAGCACCTTTGGTTCCTACTCCTCTGTTTAAGAACCTATGTCTCCACCCTTCTCCCACCCAAGCCTCATCTTGTGGGAATGATGGGCAGCCTATGAGCTGTGCTGAGTGGTTTTCCCACTAATTACCACTGCCCTCTCCTCCCCAGCCCATCTGCAGCTTGCAATTCCCCTAGCCACGAATGGCCGGGTGTGCCGCTCCCTAGCTGAGAACCTAATGGTGGATCAGGCCATTACCATCTCTCACCCATCAGTGAATGATCATTATTGTTTACTCTCTTCTCTTTTTATGAGGAGCACAGTTACCAAGATGGTTTTCTTTTCTTGTTTCCCATGAGGCTCTTTATTTTATAGACCTGCTCTCAACTTAGCACAGCTTTATTCTGTACGAGAAAACTACTCATCATTTAAGGATGTTCAACATAAAAAAGTTTTTCTTTTCTCCTGCAAATCAAAATGTTCAGCCCAAGCCTTACTGATCTTGACCCCCCTCATTTCTGTAAATACAAACCTTCCAAACTCATCTCAGAACATTTGCTTTTTTCTCTACCTATTCCATATGGCTTCTCTCTCCTAATGTTATTTCATTTTGAGAAACTGAAAGGAGGCGGGTTTGTGTGGGAAATGCCATGAAAAATGAAGCTTATTATATTGTAAATGCTAATTAGTCTGGAACAATGGGGCAAATACTTGCCCAAAAAAATGCCTTTGTTTCCTTAGAGGTCATAGAAATTACCTTATCTTATTCCCCCATTGATGGCCTTTATATGCCTGAATAATTAAATACATTGAACCACAATCTGTGTCTAAACTCAGAAAAAAAAACAACCAATTACAGTTGGTTGAAAGATCATCCTAAATTCTTCCCAGTTCTGTTCTCAGTATAATTTTTTTGTATTTTCTGATTTTTTTAAATTGTGAGCATGTATGACTTTTATAATCAGAAAAAAAAACCTTTTTAAAAACTCTTTATTAGTAAAGTTGAAAGAGGTAGACAGACAATCTCATTAAACCAAGGCTCTGCTCTTCCCTGCTTTTCTGCGTATATTGGGGTGTGATTGCTAACAGCAGCAATGCCTGACTGTTTGTGTCATGGACTGGATTTCGGAAAGCTTACAATATAATCTCTCTGCCAAGAATCCAATATCACATTTTTAGCTTACTGTTTGGGGTCTCATGTTTTCGCACTCCAACTCTTGACTCATTGTATGTGTGTACGCACACTTTGTTCCAGACTGTCTGTCAGAAGAACACTTCTTCCTAAATGAAGAAAAGTGTTTCTGGTGAATGCCAAGATTATATGAGGAATCATAGTGCAGAGTTGCTATTTCTTTGTTCCTGCTGCTTAATTGCTTTAAAGACAAAAATCAAGGGCAAGTGTGCTACTAAAAAAACTTTTGTAGGGCACCCACCACTTGTACATTTCGAAAGATCACAAACTGCATTTTGCCAACTTTTGATCAAGGTGACAAATCTTGGCTCAGAAAAGAAATTTAGCAATGTGTCAGCCCATCAATAACCTCTAAAGAAAAGTAATTCATTTTTAATGGAAATTGTGTTTACAAAATAGACTAGGTATATAACCAAACTCTAAGAGGAGATAACTCACCCTGGCAAATAGGCTGCATACCTAATACAGTAAAATAAAAGTGAAGCAGAACACATTGTACTTATGAAAATGAAGTACATGCAACATTTTATAGTTACTACAACAGTAATTCTACATCATACAGAAGCTTTCATGTTCAGCCTTGATTTAGATTCAAGAAGCAGAAGAAAAAAGTTGGGAAAGATGGAAAAGGAATGGAGCCATTACATTAAGTAAAATTTTATGCTTATTTTTCAAAAATCTTTAGGCCAATACAAGCTCCTTTTAGTCCCTAGAATTCATTGGGTCTTTGCCAATTTCTAACCTCCACTGGTCTAACTACTTTTGTTCCTTAATAAATGTTATTATTCCCATTATAGATATTATTAAGACAGTTTCTAATTTATTTTGTTTCTGTCCTTTAATCTGCATTTTACTATAATCCTATAAGCAAATAGGGCAGAGCCAATTGGCAAATGCGAAAAACAAGGTACCAAGGAGCTCTGCTCCCTGCCTGGAATAATCCTTACAACTCTGGGTACTCACTACCACCATTTGCCAAATGAAGAAACAGATGAATGATACCACCATTTGACCTAATGAACTTTAGCTTTCCCAAATGTATTCAGTTTTTACCACAAACTCAGAACAAAGGGAATAAACAGAGTCCTTGGGAAAAAACACAAACAGAAGCCAAAGCCTTATTAATCTACAATAATTTTCAAGGCTGGAATTTTCAAGGCAGGATAACCAGTGAATATAATTGAGATCACCAAAAATGTTTGAAAATATTCCAAAGATCTAAGCAACAAAAACAAAAACAGAAAGAAAGGAGAACTAAAAGAGTCAAAGCAGGGGTTTGAGGAAGGTAGATCTGAAATAAAAACATATGGTGCTGAAAATAACACGGTTATGAGTTTATGTCCTACTGGGGTCATTCATGCTCCAGCTCCTAGCTCCTAGCATATAATTGATGCTTAATCATTTTTGATGAGGAATTTAATGCATTATCCCCTCTCTCAGTGAATCTAGGTATAGCAAAATAACCAACATGAAAACAAATAATTGTTACAACATAATCTCGATAATAATAGCTACCAATTTTTGAGCACTCACCAGGCCTAAGATTCTTATATATATATTAATTCGCTAAATATTCACAATGATCCTATAAGATAGGGCATATTAACAGTCTCACCTTACAGATAAGTAAACCGAGGCACAGAGTCACACAGATGGCGAGCTATAAAATTGGGATGAGAATCCAACATTGGTAACTGTTAGTACCACTTAGTGTAACAACATTCTGTGCTATGATGGGAGGATGCTGTGTATTAAATCATGTCCACTGGTAGACTGAAAAAAACAAAGTCACAATTATTTATTCCCCTGTCTCCATATACTTCCCAATTGACTTTGTATTTCCTCCCAGCAAGAGGTAGAATCTGTTTCCCCAACCAATGAATCTGGGCTGGCCTCATGACTTGCTATGGCCAATGAAATGTGATGAGAGTGACAGGTGTTTCAGTTCTAAGCCTAGGACCCAAGAGACCTTGCTTCTGTTCATTTTCTTGGGACCCTGCCATTGCCATGCGGGCAAACCTGGGATAGCCTGCTGGATCATCATCACATGGAACACAACTGAGTCAGCTAATTAATCCCAGCTGAGGCCTAGAGATGTGAAAAAGTTTCTCCAAGATCAGCAAAGCCTCCTAGCCGACCGGCAGCTGATGGCAGATGCATGAAAGGGTGCAGGTGAGATTAGAACTGCCCAGCTGAGTGCAGCCTAAAGGGCCAACTCAAAGAAGCACGAGCTAGATAAATAGTTATTGTTTGGAGCCACTGTTTTAAGGTGGTCTGTCACACAGAAATGACTAAGTGATACATCCACTACATCAAAATCTGCTATGATCATGCTTAACTTTTTTAAAAGGCACATTAATGATCTGAGAGGGGGAATGTGCCTTAGAATTGCCAAGATAAAAATATTTTTGGAAGGCCAATATGATAAACTATTAAGGTCTTATGGCAGGACAATCTCAAAGACATAATCCAAATAAATTGAGACAAGGGGCTGCATAGTTCCTGTTTAGTTATGTGGTAAGCTGTTTCTAAAATTGTCCCCAGTAATCTTCAACTTCCCTTCAGAGTCTCCTACAAAGCTGCAATCAAGGTATCAGCTGGGTCTATTGCCTCATCTGAAAGTTCAACTAGGGGAGGATCAGTTTCCAAGCTCAATGTAACTGCTGGCAAGACACAGTTTCTCAAGGATTATTGAACTGAGGACCTTAGTTCCTCACTGGCCATTGGCCAGAGGCTACCCTATGTCCTTGCCTTTTGGACCCCCCTGTAGGGCAGTTCACAACATGGTAGTTTGCTATTGCAGAGAAGGCATGTGAAAGGAGTCAAGAGACAGGACAAGCACGGTGAAAGTCGCAGTATTTTATTACCTAATCTTGACATTGATATTTCATCATTTTTGCCACATTCTATTCATTAGAAGCAAGTCACTGGGTCCAGCCCAGGCACAAGAGAGGAATTTACACAAAGGCTTATAAATACCAAGATTTGGAGATCACTGGAAACCAGTTTAGAAGCAGCCTACTACATAACAGAATTCTAGGAAATCATGAAGATGGGAATTTTGTAAATGGACTTATGGATCAAATCTCAAAATGCTAGGCCACAGGAACCAACTTTTGAAAGTTGAGGAAAGAAGTTTTTTAATTCAAGTCAAACACTGATCTTATTGTCCCAAAAGTATAACAAAGGATGAAACTATAAATACATTTTAAAATGCTTAGGAAAATTCTCAGATGCTGGTTCTATAATGGAATATTAAGGGGGGGCGGTGTAAGAACTGTGGGTAGCCAATTCCTAATGTTTTCAGAGTAACATCAAGAAAGACAACCTTAGCTCCCTGCAAAACGTCCCTCAGAGGCAGGCAAGATGGACCATTGGCCTAATCTGTTGTGGCATTTCTTATATACTTATGCATAACACTATGTGGGAATGCAATAAAAATTTAAACAAGGTACTAGAGTTCAACAAAATAGGAGGATGCGGCTTTTGAAAAATGGAGACATGGCATTCCTACATGGTCTTTAAGACATTTGATGTGCCAGTGCTCTTTTATATTAGTTCTATCCACAGAAGCTCTTCTAAATCACAGCTTCAAAAAGCATGTCTTAGTTCCTCACAGAATTAAGGAGACAAAAACAGGGTTTTGTAGAGTATTACTGTTAAAGAGAGGAGGAAAATATCTGACTCCATGTGACAGGGCTCTCTTTTATACCTACATTATGTTCAAGTGTTTAAAATGGCAAAGCCATCTACTTTGCCCTCAGGCAATGTCTAAGTAGATATTTTAGGCATACACTTGGGGTTTGGGGGGATTTGTTTTCCTCAAGTTTATAAAGGCAAAAATGAGGATGGGTATATTCAAATTTATGCTTTACAATACACATAGTAGGGCAAATAAATATTCCTTGCTAATGCAATAGCACTTAATTAGAAGATAAACATCCTCAGTAAAAAGAATGAATTTAAAAGTTTCTACATAAGCAGAGTCTACATTTTGACGTTGTAAGAGCAGTAGTTTCTGTCAATCAACCTGAATTCTCTTTAAGCCTTAAACATATAAGTCACATTGAGAGGGTTATGCATTTCATTTCACAAGTGGATTTATATATAAATACTTTTGCTGGCTCCGGTTCAACACAACAAAAGAAGTCAAACATTAGTCTGTATTTGTATTTCTTTGCTAAAGTGTTTTGACATAAACTACACACAATCCTAGCTGAAAAGCAGCAGGCAGTTTGGAACTAACTGCTCCTCACACTTGCATTCTTTGTGATATGATTTTTTCCTACTTGGAAAATTAGAAAGCTATGAGTAAAAAGTTTACTCAGACTCAAGAGGAGAAATTTTAAAAGCAGCATAGCATTTTTGAAAACTGCTAGCTTCACACATAATTTACTTTCTACATCTCAGAATTCCTGTAAGTATTCAATTCCCAAATTCCAACTGCACAATTTATAGTCAGCATTTATATCTTTTGGAGACAGAACGTAATATATATTATGTCTAGAAGTCACTCAGAATACCCTTTTTACCAATTCAGTTCTTCCAATGCAGAGAAAAGACATTCTTAGTTAAAACCACTAAACGCCCAGGTAACATTGCAAATAATGTTGGAGACATCTAAGAAAAAAGGAATATTTGAGGACATTTTCATACTTATGTATGTCTGCATAGAGTTAGAAAAAAAAAAATCTGTAGATGACCTGTATTAGTCAGTTATTGCTGCAACAATGCTTAATAACAAAAGAACAAACCACCCTAAAACTCATGAACTTGAAGAAACAATCATTTATTCTTACATTTACCAGCAGCATGTTAGCTGCCACTTGGCTAAGCCAGGTTGGAGTCCAGGCTCCAGTCTCCAGGATAGGTTCAGATCTAATCCACGTGTCTCTTATGCTCCTTGGATCAGCAGTTGCCAGGGGCGTGTGGTCAGCTCAACACTTCTCAATTTGGGACCCAGGCTGAAACAGCAGCATGTTATATGAGGCAGGTTGTCCTTCCTGGGGATCTCAAAGTGCAAGAAGGCAAACCTAACCGTGTAAGCATGTGCAAAGTCTCTGCTTATATCATATACACTAACCTTTCTTTGGCTAAAACATGATCAAGTCCAGAATCTAGGGATGGGGAATTACCCTTTGTCACAATGAGGCCATGGCAATAAATGAGCATTTCACACTACCATTTCTGGGTGTTATTACCAACCTTAAGTAGTCAATGGAAAAGTTCTGCTTTCTTTCAAAATGAGTATACATTTCCTGTTGTATTTAAAAACTAAGAACCCGGAGGACATATTTTATCAAAATATTTTATACTTCTTTACTGTAAATCAGCATACAAAGGGAAATTCTATGTTTTAAAAATGCCCATGGTTGTAAGTGTCATGTCAAATATAAATTAATGAATATACAAATAAATAAATACAGATATAGACATATATTAAGTTTAGATTTACATTTAGATATATAACTCTTTTACTATTTTCTTCCTCTTCTAAATTATTTAGTTGGAAGTCAACAATGCTATGACCTATAACACATAAAGTGCTTAAAAATAGCTTATTATTCCAAAGAGAATAAATTTTAAACAAAAAACATGAAAATAATAAACCAAAAAATAAATGTTAAAATTCAAATTGCATTTTGCTAATACAAATAATACAGCTGATATTTTTAGACCCACCGAGACAGGGCAGCAGCTTCAGCTTCCATTAATTTGAGACAATATATGACAACCCTAAGTCAATGACCCAACACTCGTACACTATTCCTCCAGAATCCTGGTTTGTCTAAACTCTTGTGACCTGATAAGCTAGAAATTTCTTTTGTCCAGATTGTACTCGTTTCTAAAGCAAATGTGTGAGGTTGGCACAGCAACCTCTGTTGCTTGCTTTCTCTGGAGCAAGTTATAAAAAATGTCTATCACAGTATCTGTTCTCTGATGGAGCATAAAAAGTAGTAACACGAACATTTATTTCCAGTCACTCTATAAAAAAGCCTCTTACAGTTAGTTTTGGGTGCAATCACGTGTTCCTTTAATATAAGTTGAGTAGACAGGTTTTGTCTCTTGTAGACTATATCCTCACAAAAAATGTGTTTGTGCACATTTTCCCTGTTGGTCTGTAACTTGACTGCAAATTCCTTCAGGTCAAGAATTATTCTCTTTGCATCCCTGAAAACACCTTACACCATGCCTTGTATTTAGGAAGTATTTAATGAATCTGCCCAAATGAACTGAATCATTGGATTCCACCTCCTATAAATCCATTGGCTTAAAAGAGTATTTACTAGTCTCTCGGGGAAGATAATGATTGTTCTTGACAGCCGTAGGTAAATTATGAAAAATGAGGTAAATCGCCAGAATAAAAGACCAAACTATGAATCAGATATACTTGGGCTCCAACCAAAATGGCCAGGAGAAACCATATTGGCTTCACAAGAAACAAATGGAGCTGGACTTTATCTCCTGTCTTAAAAGAGAATCTTTATTTCCACAAACATGTTTTGGCTAGAATATGAAGAGAGTGTATGCCCTGGCGAAACACTGCATTCAATAAAACAGTGCTGGTTGCAAATAATTTTAGCCATGTAGTAAATAAAAAATTGTGAAAGCTAAGAAACTTAAAAGATACTATAGAAGCTATGTAAAATACATGCTTGTAAACTTACGTATAAATTTGGTTAACTTGTTTAAGTAACGACACAGTCAAATATCCAAATAATTCCTCTATTGGCTAAAAACTATTAAGATCTTTGTTCTGTGTTCAGAAAATAGCTTAACAAAATTCTTAAGGGAACTGAGTCTACAATGTGATTTTTGTGTAGCAATAACCCACTTAAACAGTGTTTCTAGCTTATTTTCAGAAGTTCAAAAATAATTGTTAAAAAATGAATTTGCATGTTAAAGATGCATATCATCATATACTAATTTTGTTTTCACTTTGTTAAAATACACACAGATAAGCACTAAAAATAACCAGATAACAAAGATTGTTATCCCATTTCTTAACAGAAAATGATTACAATTTAAACTAATGTTAAGTTCTTCCTCTCCATATACATTACTTGACCCTCAGCCACTCAGAACACCATTAAGAGTCAACCATATAAAGTTATCCATTTAAAAAGTTTTGCTTCACCCATGCCCACACCCACCAATACCCATTTACCAATTAAATAAGCATTTGCCCTTTAAACAAATCATCTCCTGTCTGACTTTTTGGAATTAAAGTCAAAGGAATAAATTTTTTAAACTCTTTATTATGAAAAAGTTGAAACATACATAAACACATTATACTAGCGTAGGGTAAGGATTTTCTAACAAGGAGATCCTATTGATTTCAGTCTTACTTGATAGAACTATAAACAGAAATGTAACCTAGCATCCTATTCTCTTTTATGTCCCTGATCCTGTTCTTCACTAGAATTCCAAGCAGCGAGGAAACAAAAGATATTCTGCCTCCTCCCTGACTGGGTCATCAAGGAAGACTGTTCAGAAGAAGTAATATCTAATCAAAAGCCTAATGATAATTAGAAATTAACCATGTGAAGATACAGGGGAAAGTATCCAAGGCAGAGAGAATGGCATAGGAGAGCTTGGTACATCTGAACAAAAAAAAAATCAAAGTTTAGAATGGTTAGAGCGTAAACTGGTTACGTAGAATGGTTAGAGCATAAGAAACAGCATGTTGAGGAGAGAATAAAGGAATAAATGAGGCTGAGAAGATAATCAGGGGCCAGTTTTTGCAGCATCTTGTCTTTCAAGTGAAGGGAGTTTATATTTTATCTTGAAGGCGGTAGGGATCATATATGAAGACCATGACACGAACAATAGATTTGATTTTAGAGTAATCCTTCTCACCATATGTGATGAATAACAATGAAGGGAGGCTGGAGAGGACAAGGAGGGAAGAGGGACATGTGAGAGGCTGCAACAGTATTGCAGGTGAGATAAATGAAGGTGGCTTCTTCTAGAGTGGAGGGAGTGGAGATGGAGAGAGGTCAAAGGATTCAAGGGTTACATAAAGGGGGAAGACAACAGGATTTATTGAATGGTTGGTTCCTGGAGGAGAAAGAAATCATTATGATGCTCAGGTTCCTGCTTAGCCAACAGAGTAGATGACGGCATCATCTGCTGAGATAAAGAGCCCATTCTGGGCCTAGTCACGGGGATATGTCCAGGAGCTACGCTGGAATTAGGATGAACAAAACTAGATTGGATAAATGCAGATCCTGAGAATCATCATGGAAGTTTGATGGTCATTTGCCCGACTATTTAAATGTGTCCCCTATGTGGACATTTGCCCCTTTACCACAGGCCACCAACCGGGTGAAGGGGAAAGGAATCCAGGTTAGGAATCAAGAAACTTGGATTCTAGTCCAAGCTCTGCTTCCAAGAAGTTGTGTGGCCCTGAGAAAATCCCTTTCAGTCTCTGAGCTTCATTATCTGCAGAATAATAAGATTAAAATTATCTCCAAGTTCCTTTTGGGTTTCAACATCCTATTGTTATGGTTCCAGTTAATCTATTTCCTATTTACTGAAGTTTACTCTAAAAATAATTAGCAAGACATTGAACAAGAATTACCATAGGTAGTAAAGCTTCCTTTTTTCTTTGATATTAGTAATACCTTAAAAAATCTTTTTGATAGTAAAAAAAAATTATCCCAGGTTGTTATAATGACTGTTACTTATTATTTTACAAGATATCTGGAACTTTATTTTTCAGTTTTCCTGCTGTCTTGCACAGCTACTCACCCATTTTGAAGAATTTGTATAACTCGGTACCTGAAATATAAATACTATATCTGAATTTTCTAATCAGCTAAAAAACATCAATTAGTATTTGACTCATCTTTAAAATTATTTTGCCAACTATTTTCTAGCCTTATTTTTAATTACAAGAGGAAAAGAAAAGCAGTTTCTAACTTCTTTCGTTATTCCTTCCAGAAGAACTATCAGGTCTTCTTTCTCTACCCTTCCCTAAACTCCACCCCTCAGGAAGAAACATTTAATTCTTAGGAAGAAACTTACAAACAGAAGCCAGTCATATTTCTTGATAGTAATTTTCTTTGTTATTGTGAATCCCTTGCAGAAGATATGTCTGAAATAGATTTGGAGACTGCTTTCTTCCACTGTTATATGGCCAATAGTAGCAATCCAAGTCAACAGGGAATGAAACAAAAGCATATTTGAACACCAGACCTGTAGGTCCTATGGCTTCTAGAATATTTCCATTGGCTTGTCTCACTGCCACCTCACACATGTTGGGACAGTGCCCAATGCATGGTAATAACAACAGCTATCATTTATTGAGTCCTTAGTAGTGCCACCCACTGTACCAGGAGTTTAGCACTCATATCTCAGTTTTCACATCAGTCTGTGTGGGTTTTAATATTATCCCCATAGTACAGATGAGAAAAATTAAGACTCAGAGAGTTACTTGCCCAAAGACCCTTCACAGGTAGAAAGTGGTAGAGCCTGGGGCTCGAACAGATGACATCCAGTGTCAGAGTCTGGACTTCAACAACTGGTCTGCATGGCTTCCACCTAAGCACCAAATAACTATTATAGTTGAAAAGATGACTAGATGCATATATGCCATCATCATTTTATCCCAAATAAGCTTGTACCAATTTCTTTGCTTTGTCAGTCTCCTTTGCAATCCTATGACTACCGATAGCTTAAAAGTGTTTCCTGCCTGTCTTATATTCATCTGACACAACTTACACATCTGATAATATTCTAGGAGCAGTACAATCTCTTCTCTCTAGAGTTTACATTCCAGAGTAGGAGATGGATAGTAAACAAGCAAATACATAAATCAACAAAGGACTTATAAATTGTGGAAGTGCTTTGAAGGCAATAAAACAGAATAATAGGACAGAGAGTGACTGGGGGAAGATCTATTTTCCTTTGTCCTCTTGATATTCCCCCTATCTATCCTCACTGCCAGACCCCGATAGAGGTTCGGTTCTTGGAAACCTTATTACCACTGTACCATCATAACTGTTCTTGCTTCCTCTAGGTTCCTTTTTTTTTTTTTTTTTTTCAGTCTATCATTCTGACCTCTTTAGAACAACATCCCTAAATTGTTACTTTCACATCTTGCATTTTGCTGTACACTGGGCTCAAACACCTCATTTTACACTCAAGTCCCTCCATCATCTTGTCTCATCCTACAAATCCAAAACACCTTCCTTCCTTCATCCACAAGTGTCTCTGGAGCAACTCCGATGTGTTAACCATGACGCACTCCTCAACAGAAGACATCTGGTCCTTTTGGCCAAGTTTTTCGAGGGCCCTACATACTCCATGCTCATTCCCACAAGCCTAATGCCAGAATGGCCTTTTCTGCTCTGTCCGCCTCTTAAACTCTCCTCGTCATCTATAGCCCAGCTGAAGTCTCAGTTTTGCAATTAAGTTTTCTCTATGCCATTCTACACTAATGTCCTTTTTCTTTAAATTCACATTAATTTTCATAGCTTTCCATTCAAGTACATTGCTTTGCAGTGCTCCCTAATGATTGCGTGAATGTGTGTACTGTACACGTGTATGTGACTGAAGCCTGTACCTTTGTTCAGGACAATAAAGCAACTCTTACATTGCTCTCTTATTCCTGAGTGTCAATGATCACAATAGCAGCTAAAATTTATTTAGTACTTAACATCTGCAAGACACTGTGCTAAATGTTTTACACAGTGTAATTTATTACCCATACCCAACAGTAGGGTGAGTGTCACCCTTATTATCCCCATTTGGCAGATAAGGAAACTAAGGCTTGGCTAGATGAAGTGACTTGGATAGGATTACATTGTTAGCAAATAGCAACCCGGGATTTAAGTCTAGGATATGTGGTTTCAGTGTCTGCATTCTAATCTCTAAGTCACGCTGCCTGAACATGACCCTCAGCATTATTTTATACTTTCATTACCTAACTACTTCCCGGAAAAACTCAAGACCCTTTACAGGAAAACACACTATGCTGAGGGTGGTGTGGTGGGGAAGAGAAAAGACGTATAACTCCAGAGCAGGATTCTGCTTTCTGGGGGTTGCTACTGTAAAGACTCCAGGGGGAAAAGCCATGACCACCACAACTGACAAAGAGATAGGCCTTCCACTGAGAAACTGGTAGGTAAGAAGGGAGAAGATCTTAAAGTCACTGGACAGGACAGCAGTGAGAGTCGCTTCATGGTAAAGCTGATGATACACATCAAGAACCTCGGAGAAACTCTCAACAGTAAAGGGACCCAGTGAACTCACTCAGGGTTCTCTGTGAAGGTCAGAGGACTTTTGATAACTATGCTGTAAAATAACTAGAAATAGAAGATGTACTGGACATTTATCAGGGACAAAAAGCGAGCTATTCGGCAGTTTAGATAATCCTTAATTTTTTTTCTATTTTTAAAACAGTTCTTTTATAATGTAGTGTTTAGTAGTGAATTGGCCCTGTTCTCTGGGAGTCCCACATTAAAACATCTGGTATTTTGCATCTCAGAGCCGATTATTCAGTTTCATTGGTTTTCTTCTGGCCAATTTCTTATGATTCCCACTCCTGCTGCCTTCCTACAGCCTTCTTTTATATATATATAATATATATATATAATATAAAATAATGTAATATATAATAAATAGATAGAGAGCTGTGTGGACACTGTGGAATAAGGCTACCTTTTCCAGTACTGGGAGTTTTCAGATTTGTCTCTGACAAGATTGATGGCTGGGAGTGTGCCCAAGGACCCTGAAGTCCCAGCCAGCAACTGCTTCACGGCTAGAACTTCTGTGGGAGATGGAAGTTTTCAGATAACTAAATGGAGGAGGAAAATGTGCTTCATTAACTTGAACCTACCTTTAAAATTAGATGGACTGGACCAAAAGAGGGAAAATTCAGTTCAAAGTGAGGCAAGCAGGTTATGGGTAATAACAATAATCAGCTCCAAAGATGTCTTCACTGCAGAGACAATGCATTTTTAGAGTTTTAAAATCTTGTCAGAAAATGCCACATAATAATGAAAAAGGTCACACAGAAGCATCTACCGTGGAACATTGAGTGCTATCTTTTGATTTTGTTTGTAATTTTTGCTTGGGGCATGGGTTTTAAGTTTTGTCTATGCCAATTACATTTTTGAAAGTAAAATATTTGAAAAGTCTGTTAAGTTTTTTAAAAAAAAAAAAAAACAAAACAACACCATACAATTGGAGTGTGAAACACAAATAAAAGCTAAAATCATATACAATAAAGATAACAATCAATATTCCAAAAATACAAACGACTATCAAGTTTAATGCAAATATCTCAGCAATAAAGCAAAAAGAAATTTTAACCAGTTGTACAGTTCTGAATTTAATGACATCATCTACCATGGAAAGAAAATTATTTCCACTTCGTTTTTCTTGAAGATTTCCTCATTGCCCTGCGATTTCCCACGAATACAAGCACTTTTAGAGACTTAAGGGATTTTTCCCCTTACTTCTTCATATGCAAATGCAAATATCATCCCCAGCATATTGCCTAGTACTCTGCAGTGTATTGAGTTCAGCATGTTGAAACTTTCTGGTTTTGATTAAAACACACACCTGAAAAATTCATGAATGTAATATATTTCCTTCAAGTCATTCCTAAATACTTCACTCCACCATTACCAACATGTGTAAAGTTATGTAATTATGTCCTGAGGAGATAAGGCTCAGCAGGGTGTAAGGTGATAGGCTTGAAGAATAAGTGTTCAAAGACAGCATCTTGCCCAAGAGCCATGTCCTAACACAGACCCTGAATCCCAAACTACACCCATTTAGCAACATGAGAATCAGCCTTCTCCAACTATACGCACTTCAATAGCATGCCTTGCCAAGGAGACAAAACCGCTGTTCGTCTCTTTCTTTCATGCACTATCAAGCTTCCATGAATGACGTGCTTTTGGTCTTTCCTTAGCTGCTTTTAATAGGTTTAAAACCCTGAGGCTGCTGATATATGATTATATAAACATTTTTTTCAAGATATATATTTTCTCAAGTCTAAGTAAATAGCATATATTCAGTCTGTAATTGGCTTTTATCAGAAGCCATTCACTCTCTCCCTTAAAAACAGTATAGGCTTTGTGGTTCTCACTCAAAGTCCTTAAAGAAGAAAAATATATGTATTAAAGGTACAGTAAGCTTTAGAGTCTTACATCGATTGTTCTCTGCCAAGAATCCCATTTTGAATGTTTTATTTTCTCCCCAAAGTTGTGTAAAGGAACAAAGTGGATATTATTCTTTAAATCTAAGTTTAAACAGCTTAATGAGTGGAGCCAATTGAAGTAAATCATAATTGCTAAACAGGATTAAGTTTACAACAGCCTTGTGACGGTCTGCAGAAAAGCACAACACAAAAATAGCCCTAGACAACAGAAATGCATTTGTATGGAGGCACTGTCCCAAGACTCCTTTCTCTAAAATGCCGGTATTATGAATCAATGTGTGTAAAACAGTAACCTTCGTGGGCCTATATTCTAACTGGATCAATATTATTTATGTTCCACACTTTATCATATAACTGGCAAACATTTTCAAATAGTAAGACTCAACATGCCATCAACAGTGATGTACAATCAGGCTGAATTACTTTCTCCTGCATTAGTAAATGAGGGCAATCCCACCCAGTCGTACTCATTTGTCCACCTTCTGTACTACACAATTTTTCTTCAGACTAATGGATTTTATGCAGCTGATCAAAAGTTGTGGGGCTTCTTCTCAATTCAATTAGCTAAATTATTTCTTGCCATTTCAAATTATAGCCTGAGTCTCCACAAGGCAGCAATTTTTAAAAATTGTAAAGTGGGATTATTTATGCTCAGATATCAGACCTATAGTAAGAAGAGCCCAAACCTTGGTAAGATATGGAGAAGGAAAGGGCAATAAGCAGGCGAACCGGAACTATTGCCAGACTGCCTGGCCAACTTTATAAGCCCTCTGCCCACAACGATCTACTTGCACTCTACTTCCAATCTACTTGGAATTTTACTAAGGCCCTAAGATAGAGCAAACACTTTGGTGCAAGTTTCTCAACAAACCTTTGTCCAACCACTATTCTGGCCAGATGCTCAGGAAAAAGGGGTTCTGTGGACTAATAAATTTGGGAAATGCTGCATTTTATAAAGCTCATTAGCATAGTAAAAGCTCCTAGAAGGCCTACATAAACTTTTAATTTAGTTAACTTAGCTAAACCCCTGCTTCCCAAAATTAAGAGGACACAGAATCTCATTTTCAACATAACATCCCACAGAACCAATGTTCTGCCAGGATTCACTTTGGGAAACCCAATTTTAGAGCTCCAATTTAGCTTTCTGCTTGTGTTGTCTTTAATGGTTCAAGCTGGATGATATGTCGTAAATAATCCACTGTGCCTTTATGGAGAGTGCCATAATCTCTAGAGCTTGGTGGATGGTTTGAGTTTTATGTAAGTTGGAATATTTTGTGGGGCTTAAGCTACCTGTTAATTTTGAGCTTGAACCATGCATTCACTGTTACATTCCACCTTAGTGCACAGAGTGAAAGGTTTTTGGAGTGTGCCAAGTTGACCTGTTACTGTAACTTCTACAAACACTTAAATTTTGCCCAACATTGAACCTCACTTGACTAGTATTAGGGTAAGAAAAGTGAATTATTTATTACTCCACTTGACTGGTATTAAAGTCTCCACTTGACTAGTATTAAGGTTACCAAAGTGAATTGTTTAATACTCACTCTCACTTTATTGAATCCAGTTCCAGGCCTTCCACAGAAAACAAACAAACAAACAAAAAAGCCATACTTGATTAATTATACTAAACTTCTGATTTCCCTTTCTATGGTCAAGTAACATCCTCAGAACACAACATCCCATCTAATCAAGCAATGTCATAGACGCTTAGCTCCCCAAATTCAGAAATCTGCAAAGAGTGTCTCTATCATCAATGAGAGTCAGTGAGGACCTAGCATAATAAAGTTTTAGCTCCAAAATGCTAAGTTTTGCCAGAGCATATGGGGTTATAAAAGCAAATGTGTACTATGCATAATATTATGTCACATTATCGGGCACATTTTTAAAAAGGCAACACCCACAGGTCTGAACAACTTCAGTTTTATGCAAATTCTGCAAGCACTAAGACGTGCTTACTTGTCATTTTTCTGTTGTATCAGCACAGTGCCCCAGGGAGGAATCACATCTCATTTTGCTTTGCCATTATTGGGGTCTACCTTTGTAAATACTCTTCTCACTTGCTAAAGGTTTTCTGGCTCTACACAAGAGTTCTTCATTCACAATCTCTTTTGTGACTGGCAGAGAGGAGCTTCTGTGAGTACAATGATGCAACTCAATCCTCCTTGGGAATTCAATATGCTGTACCATTGATGCCCAACCCCACACGCTTTTTATAATCATAGCCATCATCTTTTTATTATGTCTTGGACTTGAGGAGGCCTGAAAGCAGATGTAACTCATGATGACCTGACTTCAATGGGAGAATGAACCAGGTGGCTAATTGTCTCTAAAACAAATATGCTGATAATTAGCAGGAGAGCACAATGCAACAGAAGCCTAACCACCAACCTTTATTTAAGTTAAGCAAATGGGTGAGCAAATGATGCAGCTGCACCACACTTTGACAAGTTAATAAGGGAGCCATACTTCATCTCCTCAGCCACACTAGCCAAAGCATGCCCTCAGGACTTGGTATCAATGATGCTAAAACTGTGAACTTGGGAAATTGTCAATGCTTACAGTGAAAACCCCTTGCCTGACAATTTGGTGGAGCCAGGGTTTAAGGTGTTAGATTTTCTCACCTATGGGACAGTGGGGGTCAAATCAAAGACAATAGAAAATTGATAAGATCTCACCCTGGAAGTGCTAATAATTGCAGCTCTCTAAGAGTGCTAATTTAGTGACAAAATCATTGCAGATTTCATTTTTCTAGGGTTTAGCATTACTTGGCTTGGATTGGCTAATGTCTAGATCAGGGTTCAGCAAGCTTTTTCTGTAAAGGGCCATACAGTAGATATCTTAGTCTTTGCAGACTTTATGATCTCTGTCACAACTACTTACCTGTGCCATTTTAGTGCAAAATACCAATAGACAAGACATAAATAAATGACTGGCTGTATTCCAATAAAACTTTATTTATGAACACTGAAATTAAGTTTCATGTAACTTTCACTTCAGAAATATTATTCATCTTTTGATTCCTTTCAACTATTTACAAATTTAAGAATACTTCTTACACTGTGAGCCATATAAAAATAGGCTGTATTTGAACTATGAGCTATATAATTTGCTAACCACTGGCTGAGATTAATGAATTGATCTTCAGTTAAGGATTCAGAGATAACATGGGGTTATTCCTGTTTATTTGTTTCCTAGTTGCACAAGGGAATTCAGTTCATGAGAAAGAATTGAAGCCAGGGGAAAGGGGTATTCAAATTACTCGATTCAATAAATACATACTGATAGTAATTTGTTGTACAAGTCACAGGTCCTAACTAAGGGCCTAGACTCTCTGAAGTAGATTATGATTTAGAGTTCCAGCAGCAAATGGATCAACCTTAGGGATCAGGCAAAGGGACTCTTCCCTGGATGATTTGTCAATGGGTATTAAAATACACATATTATGTGTATTTAATATTATGTGGCCCAAATTCTTCATTTCTGGGAATTTATCCTAACAAAATAACTAAAATTGTGTACAAAAATTAAACAACATCAAGGATGTTTATTACCTTATTATTTACAAGGGGAAAAAACTGGAAATAAGCAATAGAAATGTCAAACAGTGAGATTGTTATTGTCAATGTTAAATAACAGGAACGTAAATAATTTATGGTAATATTCTATAAAATGGATTATTATGTAGCCATTAAATGTGTGATGCACAAGACTAGGTATTATGAGCAGAGTGTGGAGGCTCATGACTGTAGTCCCCGCACTTTGGGAGACTGAGGCAGGCGGATCACTTGAGTTCAGGAGTTCCAGACCAGCTTAGGCAAGACGGCTAAACCCTGTCTCTAGAGAAAAATACAAAAATTAGCCAGGTATCGTGGTATGTGCCTAAAGTCCTAGCTCCCTGGGGGGCTGAGGCAGGAGAATTGCTTGAACCCAGGAGGTTGAGGTTGCAATGAGCCACGTTCGCACCACTGCACTCCAGCCTGGGTGACAAAGTGAGACCCTGTCTCAACAAACAAACAAAAAAACTACATATTATGGAAGGATGTTCATCTAGGGGAGCAAGCATGTAACAAAACAGTAAAGACCAAATGATCTCATTTTCATTTTTAAAACTGTAGAAAATATCTAGGAGGATAACTAAGGTGCTAGTTTTCATCACTGAGAGGTGGTTTACGACTAGTCCTTAATTTCTCCTTCTTCCGTCTTATATTTTCTTGTTATTTTAAATTCATTCATTCATTCAAACCATATTTATTAAGCACTTAATGTGTTCCAAAACATGTTTTTCTACAGTGGAAACATTATATTGTGTAATTTTTTTAAAACTAAATATTTAAAAGAAGAAGTGATCCCCTAAAAGTTAATATAAGAATGTAGAAGCAATTGGGGTGAATTGCATGGATGCCCACCTCATAGAGGAGATGCTGAGGAAGACGAGAATCAGAGTGACTAAGGCAGACGCAGCTGGGAACTGGGTCTAAGATATCTAAAGCTACATGGTGAGCAACTGTTAGCCATACTGCAGGTACCTATGCCATTCTTTCTACCATCTTATAAAACCATTTCCCAACCCTATGAAGGGGCCAGTGGATAAGACACTAAAACAAGGCAAAGAGCTAGCCTAATAATACAGTCCTATAATGCCCTCTTCTTCTGACAGAGACAGTGACAAAATGAAAGAAAGGGAGATTTGAGCAGTCGACCTATTCAATTTGGAGATTGAAAAAAGACAAAAAGCAAGTGACTTAACACAATATCCTCATCATGGTAAAGTCTAGACTGCACTAGATTGGGATAATTTTGACATCTTTTGTCAAGCAGAAGTAATTGAAAGCACATATAGCAAAGTATCAGAATAATGGTGATGGAGAAGTAGAAATGCAAACATTTCCACATTTTTCCTACAGACCTCTTTGACTTGCTGGTTTCACTGAGGTATACACACACACACACACACACACACATATACCTCAGTGTATACATATATACACCTCAGTGTGTATGTGTGGATATATATATATATATATATATATATTTTTTTTTTTTTTTTTTTTCGAGACAGAGTCTCACTGTGTCACCAGTCTGGAGTGCAGTGGTACAATCTCAGCCTCGTGGCAACCTCTGCCTAACAGGTTCCAGTGAAGTGATTCTCCTGCCTCAGCCTCCAGAGTAGCTGGGATTATAGGCATGTGCCAACACACCTGGCTAATTTTTTGTTATTAGTAGAGACAGGGTTTCACCATGTTGACAAGGCTGGTCTCTAACTCCTGACCTCAGATGATCCACCCCCTCAGCCTCCAAAGTGCTGGGATTACAGGCATGAGCCACTGCATCTGGCGAGTATGTGTCTTTTCAAGTGCTAAGCCTAAATAATTGTTCTTCTGACATTCAAGATGTCAGTTGTTTTCTACTGTGTCTGAGGTTATACCTTTTGGGTGGTTCAGAAAACCATGGACATAAGAAGAATTTACAGGGTTATTGGAAGATGAAGACATATACAATCCCAAGACCACCATGTATCACATATTATTTCAGCTATGAGATTTTTATAGTGAAAACTCAGATATAGAACAATTGAATAACAATTGAACCTGAATTCTAGAGTGCATTGCTTTTAGTAAGTTCTCATATGAATTCAGACAGTTAGATGTGGCTTCAAACACACTGATGCCTTATTGAAAACACAGGGTGTCTATTTCATTTTCTGCATCTCTCTCTTCCCATTGACATTGAATAATTCTCTTCCAGCTGCCGAAAATAATAGTTCTGGTGTGTAGCTGGCTGACAACCCAACATACAATCAAAACCATGCTGGCCAGATATGTGTAACTGCTTCTCAGCCATTGCGGATCCATCTGTCACTTTCCATACATTGGGTTGGAAAAAGTATTCAGTGAGCAGATAAAGTCTACCAAGCATGCATGCATGCATACGTCACATACACAGAGACACACATACTTATTTGCCCTGTATGGGATTATGTGGGTGTATGTATTTATCTAGAATATAAGCCAATATTTTTCAACAACAGTTTTATCTCCATTTACATAACAGTTTGTTGTTGCTGCTGCTTAATTTCAAAATAAGCTATCCTTTCTCCTCCTTCCAAGAAGAAAACCGGAAATGTTGCTTTCACTACTGCCATTTTTCAAAAGAACCTCATCGGTACTCCAGAGAGAACCAGGTTGGGGCACAAATATTTGCATCAGCTATTTCGGTTCTATAAACACTCAAAGGAGCAGCAATATTAGGAACAAAAGAGAAACCTAGAAACAGTTGTTCTAGTCTTTAATATAACACTTAATTTTTCCATTAATGTATGAAAATTCTCCAGATGCTGGTTATAAGCTTGCATTGCTATTTTTATTTTATTTTCATCAATAATAATCTCAGCTTTTATTGGGCATTTCTTTTCCAGAGAGCTCTAAGAAGTTTATGCAAATCATTTTTTTATCTTCACACCATCTTTGAGACATAGCCAAGAAGTAGATCATTTTCTACTTGAAAAGATAAAAAGAAATTGGTAGAGATGTCAGCACAGGGAAAGATAACTGGCCTATCTCCAACCAATTCTCTCTCCAGTCAATGCCACTCTGGCAAACCATGTTTTGTTTTGTTTTCTTTTGTTTTGTTTTTTCCCGAGACGACATCCCACAGGCTGGAGTGCAGTGGCGTGATCTCGGCTCACTGCAACTTCTGCCTCTCAGGTTCAAGCAATTCTCCCTGCCTCAGCCTCCTGAGTAGCTCGGATTACAGGTGCCTGCCACTAAGACTGGCTAATTTTTGTATTTTTTAGTAGAGCTGGGGTTTTTGCCATGTTGGCCAGGCTGGTCTTGAACTCCTGACCTCAGGTGATCTGCCCTCCTAGGCCTCCCAAAGTGCTGGGATTACAGGTGTGAGCCACCGCGCCTGGCCGATCTTTTTTAAAAGAGAATTAGGTCATGTCTTTCTGATGCTTGCCCTGAGGGCTGCAATACCTTGCCTGATCTGCCTGCTCTGAAAGCGTATCTCCTGCCTCCTTCTTTGCTCACTATGCTCCTGTGTTATTAACTGCCCAGGGTTTGGTATCCCAGAATCATTTCCAGTGACAAAAATTCATGTAAGAGTCATTCATGTGGAAAAGTTTCAGAAAAAAACAATAGGGAAATGAGGAAGTGGAACCAGGAAGGGAAGGAAACCAACTGAGATGAAAAATCAAGCAAAGTCCCAATGAGGACACCTTCAGCTCAATTCCACAGAGGATCTCTGGGAAGGTGACCCGCACTGGGGGCAAGGGAGATGGAGAATTTATACCTCCACACCCATCAGTCATTGGGAAAGGGCTTCCTTGAGGAATATACATTCCAAAAGCTTCTAACTCTCAGGACTTGCAGGCAAAGTGAATTCTGGCATCCTGAAGGCAGCTCCCCAACAAGGCAATGCAGGTGCTGCCACTGGAGGGAAAGATACCAGATGCTAATAAATCTGAAGGGATATGGGCAGAGCCATGACGGTGCCTGCTACACTGGACTTCTGTCCTGAAACACTCCATGGAGGCGTCTTGAGGCCTCATCAAAGTCAGTTCTCCTGTGAAACTCTCTCCCCTTGGTCCTTTGCACAGGTGCCTTCTTTTTCTTAATATGGTCTCTGGTTCATTTTCACTCCCTTCACAATCCTGTAAATGGAAGAGAAGCTATCTATTTAAAGGAAGCTCTCCATCAATCCATTCCTCCAATGGCCTGTTACATCCTTCTTGGCATTTAACACAGTCATTGTTTGCTTACTTCTTGTCCGTTGCCCCAGTGGAATGTAAGCTCTATGAAAGCAGGGATAGTGTCTGCCTTGTGTCCACTGTATCCTGGGCATCCAGCCCAGCTTCTGATACCCAGGAGGCACTCAGTCAACTGGTATTTCTTTAAGAAGTGAAGAAGTAAATCGTACTGTTTTACACAAAACAAGTTCATGTGCTCTGCTATGGATAGCAATTAATTTTAAGATACCTAAAAACAAACTTGGAAGAACAGAAAGAAGTTTCATGGTATTAAAAACCTAAACTCGACAGTAATACATCTATAAGCTAAGGCCAACGTAATACAAGAAGCATGAAAAAAAAAAAGGAAGTTAAATATGAAACTTTCTCCACTACATTTAGTGGAAAAGTCAACAAATGGTAGAAATGAGAAAACTAAAAAAGGATTTTTTGGGGGGGATGTTTCTATTTTAATAAACCAGACTGTTTCTAAATTGGGTATGGGAACTTCTTTCACACATAATGTTTATTTTAAATTACTCTCCCCCCTAAAATAAGGTGTTTACCATGTAGGCTGAGCTTACTTGAGTTGCCTGTGATAGATGGATTCAAAAACGGCCCCAATTTTTTTTCTCCTATATTCAATGGGAGTTTATTGTTCCCCCTTACTGAGAGCCATTTCTCACCTCTTAAATCTGGATAGCGTTTGCCAATAGAATGAGGTCAAAGCGATAAGGTTCTAGTTCAGATTCCAGGCCTCAAGAGAACTTCCATGCTTCTACTCTCTTTTGGAATCCTTCCATCACCATATGAACACATCCAGACTGAGCTGGAAGGAGAAGAGACCACAAGGAGCCAAGATGATATCTCCCAGCCATGACCATCCTAGACTAGCCAATCCCCCACTGACCACAGGACATGAACAAGCTCAATGAGATTGAGATTGATCAAGCCCAGCCTGTATCAGTGAATCTACCCCACAAACACACAGACTCACAAGGAGTAATAAATGTAGTTTTAGCCACTACAGACATTTGCTAACTACAATAGCTAACTGAAGCATTTCCCCCAGTCATTATGCTACAGAACCAAACTGGACCTGAGTCTCACAACAGCTTCGCTGGATTTCTGTTTTGTGTATTTTTATTATTATTGCAGTTGTGGTTTTCAAGTCAGCTTAATAAAAGTATAATTTAAAAAGCCATCCCAGAATTATTTAGGATAAGTGATAAATAAAAGCATAAAAGCAACCTCAACAGGCAAGCTCTTTCAGAACAATAGCTCTTTCAAACCTCCAATAGTCTACTGAGGCTTAGCAAAGCGTTTGGCAAAAAAGACAAAAAATACACATGCCAAAACAAAATAAAATAAAGAATGTTGTCGAGTTCTACTCCCTATTATACCAATCAGCCATACTCATTAAGACTTACATACTTTCTTCTTAAGTTTACAAATCATTAGTTATGATTTAATAGTAAGAATAGGATTAAATGAATCACTGTTCTTTTTTTTTTAAGCTACAGTGGTACGTGCGATTTTTCTCTTGCTGTTGCTTTTACCAGATCATCTGCCATTTCATTGTCCTGCGCAAAATAAAATCTAGACACCTGCCAAACCAAAAGAAAAGAGAGAAATAGGAAGGAGAGGGGAGGAGGAAAGCTTTGTTCAATGTAACTGCTCATTGGCCTATATGAAAAAGAATAGCAAATAAACAACCTGCCACAAATTGAGGTGTATATGGAGGTATAGACCTTTAAAGCATATTTCAGTTGCCACAGTTACCATTTTGCAAAATAAAATAAAGCAATAGAATTGTCAAATGAAATTTTGGCTGCATTTCTCGTGGGGGTTCAATGCATTTTTTTTTATTGACAGTCTTTTCCTCCAAATTTGGGTGTGATAGTTTCAGTTCTAATTGTGTATTGTTCTGGGGAATGGCTCATTTTCTGATGTGTTTTTACTATATCAAAAGCTGAAATATTTAAATCAAATCATCCTTTCTTCTTCTTTCTTTTGTCTTCTCCTTCCAAACAATGTCATACATTGGTTATTGTTTATTGGTTTATTATTGCAATAAAGAATAGTTTCATTGCTGGCACAAAGAGTTTGAAATGAAAAGCCGTTACCTCCTTTGGAGAATATTTTGTAGGAAGCATCATTTTTTTTACGGCTTAAATGTTGGGAGTTGGGGTCGGGCAGCGGTCCCTGTGAGTTTGTGTAAGACATCCTGTAAACTTTAATTTATCCAGTGTAAACCTTAAGAATCCTGATGAACAATAACTATGATGAAATAGCAAGCAACCCTTGTCTGATCTTTTGTTCGTAGCCTTCCACGTGAAGCATTTTTTTGTTTTTTTTTTTTTTTTTGCGTGCGTTCCTAGCGCCGCCCTTTTTCCCTTTCTCCTTTCCTAATTTCACTCTGAATCTTTGAGGCATGTGGTTTGGGTGAGATTGATCCCATTCCCAGTTGTATCCAGCCATGTATTTGCTTAAGCCAATCAGTGTATCTCCTCTGCTGTGTAAATACAAAACAAAACTGATAGATGCACTATTTGAGCCCAATGTAAGTTCTCATCTGAATCATTCCCACTGGAATGATCAATTGAAAGCACCAATAAATGCTATTTTCTTCTTTCAGCCACTTTGAGTTGAGTTTTACACCATCAAGTATTATAAAAAAATTAAAATTTGAAACAGAACTACTGAAAGATAACATGGCAAACTTTGGAAATTAATGTGTTTCTCATTAAGAGTATCCAAGCGGGGTGGAATAGCAGAGAAGAAATCCAAGCATCATAGAAACAGTTTTGTTCTAAAATTACTATCAACCCTTTTGGTCCTGAATAGTGAACCAAAATGCATGAAAGTTAAATTAATATAAAGCCCACTGCCTGTCTCACCCAGATGGATAGTAAAGTCACAGACAAGGCAAGTATAGAGAAGCCAAACACCCAGATTCCCTTGAAATAATTAATGCACCAAATAATTGCATCAGAGCCCCTCTTTGTTTTGCTACAGGAGTCTTAGTCTGTGGGAGCCAACCATGAAAATAGAAACCACTCTAGACACTCAACTGAGAAGTCAAACAGGGATAGGATGGCAACCCAGAAATCAGCAACTGCATGAAGCTGGAGAATCCCCTAGCCAGGAGGTTCAAAGGGAGGAGGTATTACTGGAGCCCAGGGGTGAAGGGAGAGATCAGAACCACAGTGGACCTGACCAGTGAGAGGTGGTGTCACAGGGGATGCTCAGGCCCCACTAGTAATGCTGCAGGAGGTGTAGAAAGGAGGGAAAATTTCCTGGTTTTCCCCTTCCTCCCACACTCTAGTCTCTTGCAAGGGCCTCCTAGTAGCCAACACAGCCAAAAGCCCCAGACCAAGGAGCCTAGAAAACACAGTCTGTAGTTATCAGCTCATCTGTGATACAGGGCAGAGCAGGACAAAGGCAAGGAGTAAATCTGAGTCAAGGACCAGCACAGGATCTAATCCACACTGGGCTTCCATGGGCGATGGAAGCGCACTGACCTCAGCACACACAGGTAAGGGACAAAATCATGGGATGCTCTTTGTCTCCATCCACAGTCAAATTGAAGCCAAAATTCAAGGTATTTGTTAAACTTAGTGCCATGTGTTCAATCAGCTCCTGCTTACGATTCATAACTGGAGTGTTCCACGCTTCCTGATCCCCTGCTCAGAGCCTTCTTCTCTAGCAGTTTTCCCCATCTCGATAAACAGCAACACCATCCTTACAACTGCACAGGCCAAAAATCTTGACATTTCTCTCTCTCTGCCCCCAGACCACATCTGCCAGCAAAGCCTAACAGCTCTACCTTCAAAACATATCTAGAAACTGAATATACCTCCACTTGTGGGGTTGCCATGCTGGTTCTCGTCACTATAATCTCTACCTGAATCACTGCAGTCACCTTGTAGCAGGTCTCCTTGCCTCTGCTCTCGTCCCCCCTCATCCTACAGCACAGAGGAGTTGGGGCAATCCTTGTAAAATATGTTTGTTTCTGTCATGCCTCTGCTCAAACTTCCATGGCTCCCATCTCCTTCTTGTATTGTAAGCCCAAGGAAACCTTTAAGGAATAAGACCTCTTCAAGTCCAGCAAATTCATCTTGGATAATTACCCCCACTGTCATTAAGTCCATGAAATCAGGCTACAGTGTATGGTTTAAAAAACAGTTCTAACCATTTGTACCTGCAATGTTGTAAACTGCTATTCCATGTCCAGAGCACTGTTCCTGACACAGTAAATATTTGTTGAAAGGCGTAAATGTTGAATGCGTAGATGGATGAATGGATTGATGGACATATCAAGAATGTGAGATTAACACAGAGTTGATTAAGTGGTTTGAGCTAAACAATAGAATATTATTTTTTAGATTATTCAGATAGGACTTTGAAAGGAATCCATCCAAACCATGCTCTGAGTTATTTATAAAGTGAACTATGTTATGTAACATATTTTTGTAAATCTGCAACTTTGTGAGCTTGGATAAAAATGGTTGCAAAGAATAAGAATTAACCCACGCAATATAGATATTTCCAAACCAGAATTATTGCCCAGAGCCAAACTCTACAACTTAACAAAGCTACCTTGAACAAAGTTTATCATTGAATGTTTGAGGCAGCCAATCTCATCTTTACATGAATAAGTAAATTGAGGCTCAAATGGTTTGTTCAATCTACTTTTTAAAGAAATATTATTGCATATCCACTATAGGTTAGGCACCAGATAGGATAGGAATGATTTTAACATGAACAAAGCAGACATAAATGCTACGCTCATAGGATGCTAGGAGAAATCAACTTTGATCAAATAACTGTAAGTAACATGCGTACTACAAGTAGAGACTGACAGTGCTGTGAGAAATGTAACAAAGGGAACAAACGAAGTCTAAGAGTTTAAGCTGGGATTTGGAGAAGATAATAGTGCAAACTCTTTTTGTGGTTCTCAAACTTCAGGATGCCTCAGAATCACCTGAAAGGTTTGTTAAAACACAGATTGCTGGGTTCAGCCGCAGAGTTTCTGATTCAGTAGGTCTGGTTGGGACCCAAGAATTTCCATCTCTAACAAGTTCCCAGGTTGATACTGATGCTGCAGTTTTGGGAGCTACATGTTGAGACCTACTGAGTTAGGTAAAGTTGGAGACCAGAGGCTGGGGAAATGGTCTTCTGGGCACGGGAACAGTATGTGGGAAGCCCCTGGTATAAAACTTTGGAATCATAATAATGCCTTATATTATTCAGGATCCCAGCAAGAAACAATGATACGCTTAAGCCGTATAATTTTGAAAAGTTTAATGAAGTGACTATTCACAAAGCTTTAGGCAGAGGTAAGGGAAATGAACCAAGGAAGAGATGGTGAAACATCAAAGGCTAGCAACAAAGGAGACTTTACCCGCCCTAAAACTCAGGTGCATGGGAAGAGATCAGAAAGGAAAACCAGAGAGAGCTGGAGCCACAGGACAAAGCCGCCTCACAGGAGCAGCGACCCTTGGTAGGGAAAGGTAGATCTTTCCAACCTACAACCTGGCAGGGAGAGGGCCAAGACTGATTCATCTTCTCCCCACAACCTCCCATTTTCCAAACTCATTTCAGTGCCAACGAAAAGCTAGAGGTCAAGGAAGCTCAGTTGATGCTTCCCAGGAAGTCAGGCTCCTGAGGCCCAGAGTAGAAGGGAGAAACATGCAAAAGGGCATGGAGGGGTACGCAGAGAACACCAGCATTTGCCATGGGCTAGAAAAGGCAGGCAGGCAGGACCTTGTGCAAGCCTTTGTAACCAGTTTTCTATCACGATGTGACAAATCACCACAAACTTAGCTGCTTAAAATAACATATATTTATCATCTCCCAATTCTGTGGGTCTGGAGTCCAGGCATGTTCAACTGGGCTCCCTGCTTCAGGGTCTCACCAGGCTGCAATTAAGAGGTGGAGTTCAACGAAGGTAGCATAAACACTGGAGTGACAGCGCACCATCTGCCATATTCTATTGGTTAGAAGCAAGTTGCAGGTCCCACACACACACAGGGGAAGGGATTAGGCAAGGATGCAGATAGCAGAAGGCAGGATCATTGGCGGTTACCTTAGAGCTTGTCCACAATATTGCCTAACATTAAAAACCATATTAAGGACTTAAGATTTTATCTTAAAGCCAATAATGTGAAACCATTCAAAGAGCATACTAGATTGAGGAGCAGCAGAATTAGGTCTACACTTTAAGGCTCATGCTAGTTCTCAGACAGTGGATTATCAGAAAACACAGAGGATCTACTTACGGACACAGAGTTACTTAGTAGGTGAGCCAGGGCTACAGCTCTTTGAGAACTACCATGCTCCAGTATTATTACAAGGTCCCTTTCTGTTCCATAATGCCATATTTCTCTGCATCTACAAATGATTAACTGTCAAATTTAATAGCGTAGCATCAACATGAAGGATAGAGAAGTAACAGAGACACTATTTTAGTTAGCAAATATTTGGACTTGGTCTTATATAAAATCTAAAACAAATTCAGAGTTTAATTTTTTCCCCTTTAAAACGTTTATAAGTATGTACTCTTTCTTTGGAAATAAAAGTTCTTTCTCCTGGACGTCATCTGGAGGGGTACTGGATCCCTCATGCAAGTGGAAGAACTATGAGTTCACTCACCTCTCCCTTCAGCTGCTGGTCTACCTGGGCTCCCAGACCTTGAATCAAGATCTAAGCCCTCTCACATGCTACCGGTAGGAACATAATTAGGTACAAGCTTTCTGGAAAGAAACAGCAAAATATGCATCCAGAGCCTTGCAGTGGTATATGCTGGCTCACGAGAACCAATTGTTTAATTATCAGGAATATTTCAAGCCAGGCATTAAACCATTGGTAGCTTGAAATCAGCAATGGTTGGGATACTTACACTCTAGAAACTGGCAAATGCTACAAATCAGGGTGGGTTTTTTTTTTTTTTTTTTCTGTAAGCTTTTTGTTAAACATTTACCAGCACACCAATGTTTTAAAGTGTTCAAACTCTCAACCCTAACAACTCTACTCTAAGAAATATTCAGAGAAGCAAACAAATATTTACATATAAAAAGTTCTTTGTAGAAAATAAAGTTGGAAATAACCCAAATATCTAAGAAGTAGCAGATTAAATGAAATGCTATGTAGCCACTAAAATTATATTTTTAAATCTATTTGATGACATGGAAAATAATTCAGCATATAAGGGGAAATGAGAATATAAAACTCCATATATAGTACAAGAGAAAATTTTTGTAAGGAAATAGTATGTACGTATATACAGAAAGAGAATTTAAATTTTTTTAAAAACTCATATAGTATCAGTGATATCTTTGGTAGGATAAAAGGTAACTTTTATTTTCTTTTTTTAATCTTTGTACATTTTCCAAATATTCTTTGACAAACATGTATTACATTTGTAATCAGTCAAGATAAATACTATCCAAAAAAAAAAGTAAGGTCAGAAGAAACTGGAAAACATGAGCCTAAAGTCAGCCAACATTTTTTGCTTACCATAGCATTTGCTGCACCATATTGACACCTACCAATCAGAAATGGACTATATACTTTCTGCATCCCCGTATAATAGGATGGTGACTCTGGATTGTGTTGAATCTGTGATTTTTAGTTCTCCGAACTCTTAAGGATGTAGCCAGTTTTCAGAATGTAGCATAGAACTGCACTTCTGACCTAAAACCCATAAAAACAGTGAATTAAGCACCTAATTTACCACTTAGAAGTCTAGCCCCCTCTTAACATCCCTTTCCAGGCCTCTCTCTTAGGAAGGAGCCTAGCATTTTCTTGTAGAAACTGGAATGACACTCTGGGCCCAGCTCCCACTCCCCTCCATGACAGGCCTGACTTATCTGATCAGAGAGTTAGGAGAGGCTCTTTTGGAGCCAGCCTGTCCAGAGGACAAGCATTCCACTCTGCTCTCTGCCTTGGAGGACTGTCCCCGACTCCCGCATCATGGGGGGGATGCCTGCGGTTGACCAGCTGTGCCAGTGATGGCAGGTAAGTGCTGATTTTACTGCTGAGTAGGCAAACTCACTTGGCCACAGATCTAACACATTCTCCAATCAAGTTTATTAGTAATCTAGGTAACATGATTTCCCTCTTCTCTAGCATCTATCTACTAATTCATCCCAAATTTAGGAGAATATAGAGATATTGGTTATTAGTCTCCTCTAATCTCCAACACAATCCATCAGTGTCTGTGTCAAGCAGAAACTGCTGAAGACAAGGATCATGTCTTATATTCCCATTTTTGTACTCATAGCACTTAGCGTGGCCATTTGTGCACATAAAAGTGGCCCATAGAAGATTGGGGGTGGAGGGGAGAAGAAAGCTAGTCAAAGAAAAATATTCAGAATGCAATCTCTTTACCTGTTACCTCTTACGTCCTACTGAATTCAGTGAGAGTGGCCCTTCTCTCTGGCAGATTTTGGCCCGTTATTGCCATCCTTGGTTTAATGGTTGGTGCAGCATTTGTGGTTTAAACAATTTACAGTGATCGATGGGAACTAACACCAGGTAAAATGGGGTCTCATCTGAGGAAAATCCTTAGTAATGACAGACAGGGGAGAGGTATGGTCATCAGTTCTTAATTATAGTCTGTCTTCTCTTGGTCATCTAGTTTCTCCTTCTCTCCCTCCTTTAACACCAATTTTAAATAAAGTGAAAATTTTAAACTGGGAAACATCTCTTTGTACTCAATATAACTTTCTGTTGCCTTGGCTGGAGCCCCCTGACTAAATCACTCCTGAAAGTCAGTAACACCATTTCTTCCTTCTCATCAATTGGTACCAATTAGACACCTTCTAGGTAGAGAAATAATTTACTTAACTGCATAAGAAAATGGCCACTTCAAGCCCTTTAAGAATTTTGGTTCTCAATTACCCAGCCTTACTTCTCCTGTGAAGTGATAATTAGAGTCTAGATGATAACTGGATTACCAAGGACATCTCTCCTGACAGTCGTTTAACACCTAATCAAGTGTTAAGGTCGTAAATTATGCATTTCTCAACAGCATTCAGACCCATTTGAAAACAATTTGAAACAGTTCAAGAGTTCCTAGATGGTCTTCAGTTTTATGGGGCTGTGAAGGGTCCTGCTTAAAGGAATTACCCGCTTAGAAGAATTACCGGGTTAAAGGAGTTACCCACTTAAAAGACTCAAATGTGTAAGGCTCTCTAAGTTCTTTAATCTGCTGCAGATTGTTATTTTTTTAACTGACAATTGAGTACCCTCCCTTCCCACCACATAAGAGAAATTGGAGTGTTTCCCACATTGTCAATACGCCTCCCCAGGGAGCTCAGATAAAAAGATTCTAGAGAGAATTTGAAAGGGAGAAAAATGACTTAAAAAAAATAAAGCTTTACAACTTTGTTTTCTTCTGATTTGTTCAAAAGCAGATCCAAAATTAAAAGTTCGATACTGCAATACTGAAAACCACAGACTGTGTTTCTCATTTCTGGGTTCAGAGGGGAAAAACTATCCTAAGTGATTGGGGGGAGAGGAGATGTGGGGAAAGGGAAAACAGGGGAGTGCCATGTCTTGCTCTGCCCACCTTTAAACAAAACCAAGCATCCTGTAAGCAGTGGGCTCTTCCGATGGCAGAGGCCCTATTAGAACAATTCAACCCCGCTCTCACCACCATCAACCCCATATCTTCAGTTCCACCAGAGACCTGAGTAGAAGTCCATGTCCCAAAAAGCAGCCATCACCATAGTCTCATATTTTGCAATAAAATTTTCCCCATCAATTGGTCTATCAGTCCCTCTGCCTTCCCTTCCGTTCCTCACAGGCAGAAATGTGGATGTCTCTAAAAGCACTGAGCATCACACACATTTATGACAGCACGTCTCTAACTCCCCTTTAATAACAACAGACACGCTTCTTTTGGAGCCTGAGAATCTGTTCGCATGCTCAGTCTCTTCCTCTTGGAAGGAGAAATAGTATAATTGGAAGCAAAGATTACACCATGTAATTGTACCAAGATAAGGATCCATCTTTAGTCTAGCCCAACTCAATTAGAATATTTTTACTGCTTAATTTGATCTGAAGAGCCTCAGGAAAAAAAAAAAAAATCTGTCTTCTTGGAGGAACAGGCAAAATCTGACACATATGGTTTCTTCCCTCTTCCTCCCTTACTTGCATCTCAGTAACATTCCACATATTGAAAAGATAAGAACCAGAAATCCAAAGTGAGGGCAGCCCTTTTCCATCCCTTCTGCTACATTTTAAGACTTCATTCATTGGAACAAGCTGAGTTATTTGTGTGGCAAATACATTGAGTCTCTTTAAAACAAATATCTTTTATTTCAGTATACTTCTTAGAAAAAAAGAGAGAAGAGAATTGGTGTAAGATACATAAAAGACCATTTTACCTGGGCCAATGTAAAAAGCCTCTTGGCTGATCTCCTTGTTTAGCTTTCTAAATCAAAATATCCCATCATCATCACTCTCCTGATTAAGAGCCTGTAATGGCCATCCATGTCTAGAGAAAGGAAATCCAGACACCATTCAAAGACCTTCATAATTGGGCTCCTACTCACCTTTTCACCCTTACACTGTCATTTTCCCTCAAATAAACACAATGCTTCCATCATCACTTACATTCTGCAAACAGGTATGCACATTCTTGTCTCTTTGTCTTCACTCCCACTGTTCCCTTTGTGTCTAATCTCTTTTCTCCACTCTTTGCAAAATCCTCTTCATCCCTCAAGAACTAACTCAAAGTCATCTCCTCTATAGACCTCCTCTCTGAAGCTGATATAACATCCAGCACCTGGGTTCACCTGTCACTTTTAAATTCCTCTGTTCTACTTTTATCATAGTTTATTTGTATATGTTTCTCTCAAGGGATTACAAATTTCCTGAAAGCCATGATTACGTCTTCTAATTTATGTATACCGGTATCTCTAGCACCTTACCTGGCATAGATATGTACTATCTAGAAAGACATTATAGAAAGAAATCAGATTTTCTTTTGTATTAAATGAGATTTTAAAATGTGTCTTTTAAAAATTTATGGATGCATTTTCATTTTGTTCAGACCCGAATTTTGAACATTCATTCACATGAAAAGATGCTATGCTAAAATTCAGAGAAATGCAAGAATTGGTATTACAATCAACTTTCTTATTCCTTTAATCTTTCATATGAAGTTGTGTGTGTGCTTAGACTTGTCTTCACTTGCAGTCATGTTTGACAGGGGGTCTTTTGCTCTTTGTATATCCCCAGTGTGTGTCACATAAACAAAAGTCCTCCTCTCACTGAAATATTGACAGAAATAAATCACTTTGCAAAGCAGACTCAAATGATAGTCTCCTGAATTTTGAAAGAATTTCTTTTATTGAGATGCTGAAAATGTATATGATAAATTGTGATCATTAAAGTTGAGTAGTTAATATATAAAATCATTTAACTCAAAGAAAAACAAGGTCCCAGGTGATGTACAAATTAGGTATATACAGAGCTGGGGCAACAAATACATCACTTAGGTGGTGTATTAGTCCATCTTGCACTGCGATAAAGAACTACCGGAGACTGGGTAATTTATGAAGAAAAGAGGTTTAATTGACCACAGTTCTGCAGTACAGGCAGCACGGCTGTGGAGGCCTCATGAAACTTACAATCATGGCAGAAGGCAAAGGGGAAGCAAGCATCTTCTTCACATGGCTGCGCAAGAGGAAAAGAGAGTGAAGGGGAGGTGCTACACACGTTTAAACAACCAGATCTCAGGAGAACTCACTCACTATCACGAGAACGCAAGGGGAAATCCGCCCCCATGTTCCAATCACCTCCACCAGGTCCCTCCCCCAAATTTAAGGATTACAATTCAACGTGAGATTTGGGTCCAAACATGGTGCCAAACTATATCAGATGGGTAATGTTTCTGTGGAGTCTTTACTCTTGGGCATTCAAGTCAGGGAGGACCACCAAGGCAAAAGCTCACTCACAAATGGTTGAGGATCCCACCTCCAATCCCCCGGCCTACGGGTGAGATATAAGTGCAGTGTTCATTCTTGCCCTGTCCCTGCTCACTTGGGGGCAGGCTTTGTACTCAAGCTTTTCACCTGCTCTAAATCCTGCCTTGGGACTGCTCTCTAGCCACAGCCTTTGGTCATCCCCCATGAATGGCCAGTGATCGAAGTTTATGGACATCCCTGTGGACAGGAAAACCAAGCTGATAAAACCTCCCCCTCACCAACTTCTGCTCTACGGTTTCTATCTTCCGGGCTCATAGATTCTGAAGGATCACCAAAGTCTGTTCCTTTCTGTCTACATCCTAAAAGTTGTATTGGGTAATAATATAAAAATATCATGAAATATCATTAACAAAGTGAGGGAAGACTCATGAATGCTGAGAGATAGGAACATGAGGCAGAAGTGGCCTCAGTCTCACAGAAGGAGGAAAAAAGACAGTCGGGCACAGGGGCTCACACCTGGAATCCCAGCACTTCTGGAGGCCAAGGCGGGTGGATCACCTGAGGTCAGGAGTTCGAGACCAGCCTGGCCAACATAGTGAAACCCTCTCTCTACTAAAAATACAAAAATTAGCCAGGCGGGTGTGTGTGTGCCTATAATCCCAGCTACTCTGAAGGCTGAGGCTGGAGAATTGCTTGAACCTGGGAGGCAGAGGTTGCAGTGAGCTGAGATGGCACCACTGCGCTCCAGCCTAGGTGACAGAGTGAGATTGTCTCAAAATAAAAAGAAAAAAGAAAGAGAGAACCCGGTGCTTATGGCAAAGTAGAATATCTCACTGACCTTTGCCTGTCATCACAAGGGGATCATTGCTGTACAGCACAATCGTATTTCCCTAGACTGAAACCCCAGTGGCCACCTTGACACCCTATGGTACTGTCTGGAAGGCTTACTCTTCTTTACCTGCCCAAAAGGATGCCCCCTCATCCCCACCAGTGACCTCACAGGGTGGCAGCTTGTAGCAAGGAAAGATGGTTACAAAAAAGAAGAAGGGAGATGGGACACTTCACGGTATCTGCCCATGGATGATGTGCCATATGTGAGATGGTAGATAGATACCATTAAATAAGATTAAATTTCAGAGTGAGGAAGTTATTCCCATAAGGCTCAATTATCTTTAGAGCCTTATGACGAGTCAAAGCTAAGTGCCAGTTTAGTGCTACCAGGTCTTTAGCACCTTTCAACACTTGCAAGTTTCCCTTTTTAACAAAGAGCCAGCAGACTTCAGACTCAGAACCTCAATCAGGCTAATAGATGCAATGAGTCTTTTAATATTATTGTTTTGACATATTTAATTTTACAGTTATTTTATGTTTGTGGCAAGTGATACTTTCTATTCATTATGTTCACATGACTTTCTTTTCAGAATAAATTATTTAACATGAACAATGAATCAGTTTAAAGTGAAATAAAGTAAATAATTGTGCAGGCTTATATAATTATTATAAAAATCAGAAAGAATGACTAAAGTTTGAGAAACATCAGTATAAACCTCAAAACATAGGATAATGAGACTAGAGGACCTGGAGTAAAAATCCCATCTCTGCTCCTTTATAATCTCTCTGAGCCTCAGTTTCTCACCTACGAAATGGGGATGAAGAGAATGTTCCACACGACATTGTGGTTGGCCCAAGTGAACCAAATATAGAGGATAGGGCTGAGTAAATCAGTGAGTGGGCTGGCACTCATTACAATAAGAGGGAATGGCCAGTGCAGACCAATTAACTTACCTGTACGCTACAGTATTATATTCTAAACGAGTGGTCTCAAACCTTTTTGGCACCAGGGACCAGTTTCATGGAAGACAATTTTTCCATGAACTGGGGACAGGGGAATGGTTTCAGGATGACTCAAGCACATTACATTTATTGTGCATTTTATTGCTATTATTATTACCTTGTAATATATAATGAAATAATGATACAACTCACCATAATGTAGAATCATTGGGAGTCCTGAGCTTGTTTTCCTGCAACTAGATGGTCCTATCTGGGGGTGATGGGAGACAGTGACAGATCATCAGGCATTAGATTCTTATAAGGAGTACACAACATAGATCCCTCACATGCACAGTTCACAATAGGGTCTACACTCCTATGAGAATCTAATGCGGCTGCTGATCTGACAGGAGGTGGAGCTCAGGCAGTACTGCGAGCAATGGGGAGAGGCTATAAATACAGATGAAGCTACACTTGCTGGCCCGCCACTCACCTCCTGCTGTGCAGCCTGGTTCCTAACAGGCCACAGACCAGTAGCAGTCCATGGCCTAGGGCCTGGGGACCCATGCTGTATACCATGCATGGTATTTGGTTGTATTTGCCTCCCCCAAGAGACTATAAGCTCCTTGATGGCAGAAACCATGTCTTATTGATCTGTGCCTTGGAACATTGCTTCTCTGTAGTACAGATTTTATGAATATTTTTAAATTGAATTGAATTAACCAACTGAATGGATGGTCTATTTGTCTTGACAATCCAACAAAGATCCTTGAAGTGAAAAATTGTCTGCTGTATCATATACAACTATTAGGGTAGTCCTTTCTCAGTAAAAACTCACTGATTGATAATATGTGCATCTCTTACCTGGACTACTGTGACTGTCTTCTGGTTTAGTCTCCCTACCTCCACTGGGGTCCTCCCACAGTTCACTCTCCGCATGGCAATCAAAGTGATCTTCCTAAAACACAAGACTGACAATGTTACTCTCCTGCTAAAAACACACCTGGGGATAGAGTAAAACTTCTTAGCACAATATTCAAGGTCCTTAATTATCCATCCCCTACTTACAGCTTTAGTTTTGACCCTGAGTACACCGTCTCCTCCAGCTAGACTGAGGCATTTTCAGGTGCCCAAACGAGCTGCATGGTCTCTCAACTCACGATCATTACACCTACTGTTGCTTTCCCTGGAATGCTCTTTTCTTTCCTGTTTCTCTACCTGGTTAGATTCCACTCATCCCTCTAGATGTCCCCTCCTACAGAAGAACTTTCTGCCCTCTTCTGCACCAGGCTGTACTTCTTATGCCACAGATCCCACCCCTCCTTATCATGCCCCAATACTGAAGCCAAGCATAGATTGCCATTTGTCAGATTGCTCTCATTTTATTTGTACTATATTTGCCTTACACTCGACTATGTTTATTCATTAACATTCCCTGTGAGACCCCAGGTCTCATCCCTCACAGGTGAATGTGGGCCATGTGAGAAAAAGATAGATTTCCCTTACAACTTTCAATTCAGGCATCATATTGAATCCACCATTTGTAGTCTCTGCCTGCAATACCTCAGGCACTTGGTGGACCTCTGCTCACTGACAGCCATGAGGCCTCTTGCTATTGTTAAACTGCTGCTGTTCTAAGGGTGACTGTGTGTCTTGTCGAAGTGATTCTCTCAAAGAAAAAAATTACACCACTTGTGTAATGCCTGATCTTGTGAAGCTTAACCTCCAGATTTGTTTTTTTTTTAAAAAAAAAAAAAAAAACCTCTGTAGCTGTTTTTATGTGAAAACAGCTTTCATGGGAGAAAATAAAAGTTGAAAACATAATTGTTTGCCTAGATCACATTCCCATAGCCTGTAAAGCTTCTGACACTATGTGAGTGGGCAGTGAATTTGTGGGAAGAAGGAAGGAAGGAAAGAAGGAAGATAGAGAAAGAGAAAATGGATAATAGGGCAGTAGAGAGAAAGAAAGCGAGCAGGAAAAATCCAGAAGAGATACAATTTTGTCATAGTTGCCATTTATCTTCAGTAGCCCCATTGAATTTCACCCTTGCCAGCCTCTCCTTCTACCAAGCTCATTTGTGATGTTCTCATCTGACCACACTCGTGGCCACACCTTGGCAGCCCCATCCAGCCCATACTCCATGCAGTGTCTAGACACACATGAGCCTGGGCTATCTCTCCTCCTTCCCACTGGCTTCTTTTATAATCTTGGCTGGGGAGATGCAGGATGCACAATGCACCAGCTGTCTCCTCTAACTCCATGTGTGTAATAAGGCTAAACATCTTTGAAATTTGAGATAATTGAAGGGTTTCCTTAGGAGAAAAACCCCAACCAGACAGGATGTAGCCAACAGCAGTTGAAAATGTTCAAAGAAGTTAACAATATTTTAAATTTAAGAGATTCTCCACAACAATTTGGAGTTTCAGTTTCTTCCCAAAATTGAAAGAACTGGCAACATGGGGCCAGCTCTGGTTGGATTTAAATAGAGCTGCTTCCTTCAATGGCGGCACATGGTTCTCCCTCTAGTTTGCCACAGATCCCACCCCTCCTTATCATGCCCCAATATTGAAGCCAAGCATAGATTGCCATTCGTCAGATTGCTCTCATTTTATTTGTACTATATTTGCCTTACACTCGACTATGTTTATTCATTAACATTCCCTGTGAGACCCCAGAGACCCTTGAGTGTGCACTGTACAGACCAGACATTCTCCACACATGCAAAGCAGACGGCCACCTAGACAGGGCTCATCTCTTTAGCTTTGAACAAGAACCTGTGCTCTATCATTTGTTGCTGATAATTCATGCCCAAAGGGAAATAGGGAAGAAGAGTTCTTTTTAAACTAACCCAGAGTCTCCACTTCCCGTTTGTCCTTTTTCTTGGCTACTGGCATTAGCACTTGCTATCATTATTGTTACCTGATCTCATTACCTCTCAGGCTCTTTACCTCCCATTGCAGCATTTGCCCTCGAGGTAAACCTGTTGCCCGCCCAAGAGATAATAATACTTACAAGAACCTTTTGTAGTGTTTCTGGACCTTTTGGGATCGAACCACATTTTGCACACATAAAGCCCTCTATTATCACCACTATTGTTGTCATTATTATTATTTGGGATTAGGCAGCCCTCTCAGAAGTCTTGCCAACCACAGGCAGGTGCCACTCCAGAGCCTCACCTGGCCGGGCACAGTGACTGAGGCCGGACGCACCTGGCTGTAGGATGCTGGTTCAGCCTGCAGAGTCCTGGGCTCTTGCCAGAGAAGAAACCTGCCTTGAAACATTCACTCCTTCCCTAATGCAGGAAACAGAGAGAGGGTTGTGGGTTAGAAGGAGGCCTTTCCCAGGGAACCCAGTCTTCAGACCACGCTAGTAGATTATCATTGCTGCAGCAGTCCTCAAACCAGGCAGATCCTTAAAGAGCCAGATTCTCTGTCTCTCTCAGAAGAGAGGGATGTACAACACAGTTTGGAGTCAGAAGCTGAGTTCCCATCCCCACTGTCACTCTATAACTCTGTGAGCCTCAAACAACTGATTGACTCTTCCAGTCTCTGGTTCCTCATTGGTAAAATGTGGACACATCCCAACTTCATGATAATACCATGGGATTTATATGTAAATAAATTTGAAATTATATATACAAGTATTTAGGTAAATATCAATTTATAGTGTCTGGCATATAGTAAACCCTCTATTAACTGATGAAGGAAGGGCCCCATCTCTATTCAGGCTTACTGCACCACCCAGAAGTTAACTGTTTCAGCAGCAGACCCAGAGTAAACAGACAAGATGCCCTCAGCAAGCAGAGGTGAATACAAACCTCTCTCACCAAGAGAATAATTCCCACTCAACAGCATTCTGCCTGCTACCTGAGTTCCCATTTCGTTATTCTCCATCTCTCACTGACTCCCAACCAAATGCCTCCCAAGGAAACATGAGCCTTTTCCTCTTTTTGATACACAACCTGTCCCTCTGTGATACCCATTGGTCAAGTTTGCCCCAGCAGAGGAGTGGGGATATGGAGGATCAGCGCTGCTTTCTAATCCCTTTATTTTGCCCTTTTCTCTTCAAAATAAAAAAAAAAGCAAGCACACAAGCAAAAATGAAGCAAAATGCAAAGCAGCTTAAAACTTTCAACATTTCAAAACATTCAAAGGGGAATGTGTTGACCCAGAGATGCCAGAGATGAGCTGGGCATGAGAAGGGCAGGGATAAAAACAAGTCTCAGGAAAACTGGAGCCAAGGAAGGAAATTCTGCCAGGTCCCTCTCTCCGTTTCTTACTTCTCCTTCTTTCTGCACATCTGCTTCATTTCTTCTCACCACAGAGCATCGGGAATCACAGCTACAGCACTGCACAGCTTTGCAGTCATTAGAAAGTCAGTCATTAGAAAGACTGGCTTATACCCTTTCTGATACCAAATTTTAAAATCTGAGATAAAATATTTGAGCGGCCAGTTTTGGTCAGGAGCCCATTCTTGGATCAATCCACTATGGCTGTGGCTACTGATGGTGTAGTTTAGTCAGGGACAAACCCCTAGATAAACCAATTGCTGGTTGGGATGATGAGCTCATGTCAGAAGATGGAAGCTGCTGCTGTAAGTTTGTGGTCGGGAAAGAGAAAGGAGGCCACCTATTATAGGATACATAATGGGACTAGATTATCTGTGCGTGAAACTTTCTAAGTTGCCAAACCATGAGCTTCTCAAGAATGGAAACTAAGCTAATGCATCTTTGTATTCTGGCCATGATAAGGACTCAGGAAATGTTTGTAGAACTGAATTAAATTGCATCTGACTAATTGTAAAGCTGTGTGTCCATCCTAGATCCTATGTGTCCAGAGAAAAACCAAAGATCAGCTGCAGAAATGAAGACCCTACTTTGCCTGAGGAGAAATTTTCCAACAAACAGAATCGCCTAGAAATGCAAACAGAAGCATCAGGAAGCTAAGTACCCCCTTTTAACGGAGGCCTTCAAGACTAAATAAATGATTGTTTGTCAGGGATGTTGAGGAGGATATTTATGCATTCACTTAAATGCCCTTCTAAACATTTGATCTTATGATTCTGCAAACTTAGTCAAAGAAGAAAAATTCACCATGCCTCTACCAAGCTTCCCAGGACACCAAAGAAAGGAGAAATAGCCACAGCAATATAGCCAAGGCTTTTGCTGGCCATATCTGAACATATGCTTTGATGTGATCCTAACCTTTCTTCTTCCTAGTGATGCTGGTCATGGAGATGAGTTAAAGGACTTCCTTACCTCCATCAGGGTACCTGCCTGTTTAACGACGAAAATGTACCCAATTTAAAACACCCTTGCTCTTGTTTTGTCCCAAGATATAAGACTTCATTTAATTGCATCTAGTATACAATGAATAAATTGAAACTATATGCTCTTTGGGCATTATTTCTAATCTGTTTTTCACCGAGAGCTTCCCAATAAGTTGGCATCCTTGATTTTTATTAGCATTTTCACTCTTATTTTCTCACACAAAGTTCTGCACACTTGAGAGGGGGTTTTCCTGAATCACCAGTCACTATGATGTGATGAAGGAAAATATGATGATAGGACCAGCATCACCCCTATGATGCAAGCCCACCTGGGAAATCCTGGGCAAGTACAGGAAGGAAGGTTTCCTGGGATATCTTTTACCAGAAAACTGGGACATTGATTCTCAGAAAAGAGTTGTGATGGTACGATAGAGCTAGGTCATATTAGCTTATGAGAGGCAATTATTCAATTTTCAGGAATTTTGTGAGCCATTGTTAAACCATTGGTAGCTTGAAATTAGACTTGGAGTATTTATATTTTGGCAAGTGCTATGAATCAGGCTCTCTCCAGCATACTCCCTCCCCTAACCCTTCCCCTAGTTTAACAACATACAACTGGTTAGCTACAACTAATCAACTCTAGTCACTGCCTCTTTGCCAAATGACAGGACTGACCCTGGCAACAATACTTAGCTAAAGCAGTCAGTGCTTCTCACAGTTCTACCAGGGAACAAACAATCTTGTTTTTCTGGCAATATTAATAGAGTCATATCTCATTTTATTGCACTTTATAGATATTGCAGTTTTACAAATTGAAAATTTTGACAACCCTATGTTGAACAAGTCTGTCAGCACCATTTTTCCGACAGCATGAGCTTACTTCGTGCCTCTGTGTCACATTTTTGTAACTCTCACAATATTTCAAACATTTTAATTATTATGATATCTGTTATTATGACTGTAATCAGTGGCCTTTGATGTTACACTGTAATTGTTTTGGGATGCCATGAGCTGTGTCCATATAAGATGGTGAACTTAATCCATAAGTATTGTATATGTTCTGACTGCTCCACCAACAAGCCGTTCCCCCCTCTCTCTCTCTTTTCAGGCCTTCCTATTCCCTGAGACACAACATTGAAACTAACCCAGTTAATAACCCTACAATGGCCTCTAAGTGTTCAAGTGAAAGGAAGAGTCGTATATCTCTCACTTTTAAATTAAAAGCTAGAAATGATTAAGCTTAGTAAGGAAGACATAATGAAAGCCAAGATAGACCAAAAGCTAGGCTTCTTGTGCCAAAGAGTTAGCCAAGTTGCAAAAGCAAACTAAAAGTTCTTGAAGGAAAATAAAAGTGCTACTCCAGTGAGTACACAAATGATAAGAAAGTGAATCAGACTTATTACTGATCTGGAAAAAGTTTTAGTGGTCTGTATAGAAGATCAAACTAACCACAACATTCCCCAAGCCAAAGCCTAATCCAGAGCAAAGTCCTAAATAATAGAGTAGAATCTCTTAAATTTATGAAGGCAGAGAGAGGTCAGGAAGCTGCAGAAGAAAAGGCAGAAGCTAACAGAGACTGGTTCATGAAGTTTAAGGAAAGGCCATCTCCACAACAATAAAGTGCAAGGCGAAACAGCAAGTGCTGATGGAGAAGCTGTAGCAAGTTATCTAGAAGATCTAGCTAAAATCATTGATGAAGGTGGCTACATTAAACAACAGATTTTTCAATGTAGATAAAACAGCCTTCTATTGGAAGATGACATCTAGGACTTCCATAGCTAGAGAAGAGAAGTTAAGGTCTGGCTTCAAAGCTTCAAAGGACAGACTGACTCTTTTGTTAGGGGCTACTGCAGCCAGTGACTTTAAGTTGAAGCCAATGCTGACTTATCATTCCAAAAATCCTAGGGCCCTTAAGAATTATGTTAAATCTACTCTGCCTATACTCTGTAAATGGAACAACAAAGCCTAGATGACAGCATATCTATTTATAGCATGGTTTACTGAATATTTTAAGCTGCTATTGAGACCTATTGCTCAGAAAAAGATTCCTTTCAAAAAATACTGCTTATTAACAATACACCTGGTCAACCAAGAGCTCTAATGGAGATGTACAAGGAGATTAATATTGTTTTCATGCCAGATAACACAATATCCATTCTGCAGCCCATAGATCAAGGAGAAACTTGACTTTCATGGCTTATCATTTAAGAAATACATTTCATAAGGCTGTACCTTCCATAAATAGTGATTCCTCTGATAGATCTGGGTAAAGTACATTGAAAACCTACTGGAAATAATTCACCATTCTAGATGCCATTAGTAATATTCATGATTCACGGAAAGATGTCAAAATATCAACATTCATAGCGATTTGGAAGAAGTTGATTCCAACCTTCATGAATGACTTTGAGGACTCAAGACTTCAGTGGAGGAAGTACAAATGTGATAGAATTAGCAAGATAAGTAGAATCAGCAGTGGAACCTGAAGATGTAACTGAATTGTTGCAATTTCATAATATTTTCACATACAAAGAATTGTGTCTATGGATAAGCAAAGAAAATAGTTTCTTGAGATGGAATCTACTCCTGGTGAAAATGCGGTGAACATTGTTGAAATGACAACAAAGTATTTAGAATATTATATAAATGTAATTGATAAAGCAGCAGCAGGTTTTAAGAGGATTGACTACAATTTTGAAAGAAGTTGTACTGTGGGTAAAATGCAAACAAACAGCATCATATGCTGCAGAGAAATATTTCCTGAAAAGAGAGTCAATGAATGCAGAACATTTTATTATTGTCTTATTTTAAGAAATTGCCTCAGCCACCCCAACTTTCAGCAACCACCACCCTACAATCAGTAGTCATCAACATCTATGCAAGACCCTCCACCAGCGAAAAAGATTACAACTTGCTGAAGGCTCAGATGATCATCAGCATTTTTTAGCAACAAAGTATTCTTAATTAAGTTATGCACATTTTTCAGACATGTTATTGCACACTTAGACTGTAGTGTAGTGTTAACATCGCTTTTATATATACTGGGAAGCCAAAAATAAAAATGTGTGATTAGCTTTATTGTGATATTTGCTTTACTGCAGAGGTCTGGAACTGAACCTGCAAGATCTCTGAGGTATGCCTGTATTAACATTTATGTTGCATCTCTTCTGCAGTTGATGTATAGATTCATTATAGTGGACATAAATACGTAGTGCTATGTCCCGCTGTCTTGAACATATCCCCCTATATTTTTTCTAGGACATTTATACCATCTTTCTTAATGGTGCTAAATGAGAAAGAGAACGTGAGAAAAAGATGCTACCTGTTTTTGGACTGTAATTTTTTTTTTCATATAAAGTACTCTACTAATGTCTAAGGTTTCCTAGATTCGTCAAAAACAAGTTTAAAAGGAGCACAGGGTTAGTGGAAGAAACATGAGAGGCTGATACATGAATTTGGACAAGTTATCTAAGCCTCAGTTACTCAATCTAAATGGAACTTTTAATTTTGGTTTAGGGAGTTATGTAGGAAGAGGGGAAATGTATGAAAAGTGCCATGTAGCATTCAACCAAATATTGATTGATTAGTGAAATCTGTTTTGCTGAGAAAGCCAAGTAAAAAGAACATGCCAGGCCGAGATGGGCAGATCATGAGGTCAGGAGATCGAGACCATCCTGGCTAACATGGTGAAACCCCCGTCTCTACTAAAAAAATACAAAAAATTAGCTGGGGGAGGTGGCGGGCGCCTGTAGTCCCAGCTACTCGGGAGGCTGAGGCAGGAGAATGGCGTGAACCCGGGAGGCCGAGCTTGCAGTGAGCTGAGATCCGGCCACTGCACTCCAGCCTGGGAGACAGAGCGAGACTCCCTCTCAAAAAAAAAAAGAACATGCCAGTAGTCTTGACTTAAAGACGTTTGGAGAGTTAACCCTCTAAACCTGTGCTGACACTTCAGAGATGGGCAGTCAGGAGTTGAGTGTTGGTTCAAATATTGGTTGAATTTTACATGGCACTTTTCATACATTTTCCGCCTTCCTATTTAACTATTATGACTTTTAAAAGCCCAACTTTTGGGGTGCTTCCTCTTACATGCCACACAAATAAATACTCTTTGCCCATGTTTTAGTAGTAACAATAAGAATGAAAGAGAGTTTCAAAAGTACTGTAAGATCTTCTTTGGCACAAATTTATGTAGCTTCTCCCTCCCCAGTAAAAAAATAATTCTGAGCATACTTTACAAATTCTATTCCTAAAACAATCTGTTGTTTGGGGAAAGCCAGGTTAAATGAACATGACAGTAGTCTTGGCTTAAAGATGTTTGGAGAATTAACCCTCTAAACCTGTGCTGACACTTCACAGATGGGCAGTCAGCAGTTCCTGGTAGTTCCTCATAGCTGTACAATTAGAAACCCGAAATTCAGTGGAAGTCTAAGTCAGCTCTTGACTGGAAAGAATTCTGTCCCTTTCTCAGCTACTACAAAGCCTTACAATCTGAGAGATCTTAGGGAGAGTGGAATCTTGAAGCCCATCTGATAAATAAGCTGCAGACCCAGGAGAAGTGTGTTGAAATAATATTAAATAATTTTTTATTCTTTAACTACAGCAGGGTGATAGGAGGCCTCTTGAGGACTGAGGAAATGGGGCACTGTGGTATCCCAGGATGTTACTTCAGGATTCCTTTCTAGTCACAGCATTATCAGATTTCCAAAACATGCAGAAGCAACGGAAGAAAGTTCTCTGGGTGGCTTTGAAAACATCATTCAAATCTGAGGCAGCAGTTTAGTGCCTTGAGTGGTCATCCATCTCAACCCCAGCCTGTGCAAGCCCGGAGCTTGTACATGAAGTGGCAAAATAAAAAAGATAAAACAAGGTATAAGCAGACCCCTTGTTTATATAATATCACATATACAAAGAACGCATCAAAATACCTATCATGTTCAAGGTAACCCATATGAGAGATCTGTCTTTGTTGGTGGAGTTGGAATTGAAATTGGGATTGGAGTTGTGGTTGCGGTTGGAATTGAAGCTGGAGTTGGCTTTGGTGTTCATACAGGTGAAATATTTGGAATCTTTTTGGTGTCTCTCAAATCACAATCATGTGTCAGATGCCAAGCCACTGATTTCTAAGAGAAATCTGGCACTAACTCCCCAGATGGATCATGAATTTCTTTAGGAGTAAAGCCTATATCCTAAAGTTTCTTTATCTCCACAGCAACTAACTCTGTGCTCTACACAAAGAAAGTGCTTGGTAAATACTTAACTGCTCTAACTTGTTAACAATACAACCAATCCTCAAAGTCCTTTCAGGTGATTTTGTGAATCAGAGAGAAAACAGAAGAGTTTCCTCAGGAGCAAGAAGCTCAAGGACTTCTGACTCTTTCAACTGCCTGGGCCATTTGGTTTGATCTTAGTCTATACAAGAAACACCAACTGAGCAAATAAATCTGCATACCACGGATTTCAAGTGAAGTTCATAATAACTAATAGTGCTGCTACCTTGAAAGTTCTCATTGTTTTTATCCTTAGGCTCTCACTGGTTTTGCATCTAAAGAGAATGCCAAATAGACAAATTTCCAAAAGCTTGTGTGGACGTTGTATAGAGTTTTTCCTACTTATGGAATTAAAATAATAAAGACATAACTCTGAAGAAATTAGCCACAGTCCAGTCCCAATTTGCCCTATGTGTGTCTAAGTGTGAGCACTTTAATGACGCGTTGGCTTAACTTCTCCCAGATAGAAATACTGAAGCAATTATTAATTTTGCCTCCTTAATGCTGACAATCACCCCAGAGCAAGGACAAACCTTAGCAAACATTATTTAACAACAACAACAACAAAAAGCGTCCTCATAGTATGAAGGAGCATGGGAAAATGAGAGAGGGGATCATGAAATTCTGGAAAATGAGATGCTTGATGGGTATTTCCTGGTTATAAGGTGTTGTTGATTCCATCCAGTTGAGACACATGGGGGTGCCCGCAAGGTGTGCCCTGAGACTTGTTGATAATTGCAGGGTGGCTAGAGGCCAGAACCTCAACCTCAGGTAAGAGCCAAAATGACATAGCTAAGCACCTATTAATCAGGATTAACCTCCAAGGATGCCAACTCTGGAAGCTTCTTCACAAACAAGCATCTTCATGTACACTTTAAAAAGAAAACAAAACATTCATTTTCTCAGATGGAGTCATCTGGCCTGGTAGCTCCGGAAAAGATATTTTAGCCCCATCATGAAAATAAATTAGTCAACGTCCTAAAATAAGTTCGGGTAGGTCTAATGAGACTCCACAGCCCTCCCCATGGGCCTGTTCCTGAAGCCCCCTTTTCTTTTCTATGAGTTTCGTGTTTCTGGGAAACCTGTGCTTGTGGCAGAATCGGAAGGTATCTCTATAGGCAAATAGAGAATTGAGGTCATTTGACACATATTTAGGCCAAGGAGACACTTTTATTTCAATTACCTGCTTATTTCCAGAAAAGAGAGGAAAAATAAATTAGACTCTACTAGATTTAGAAATAAATTTTGTGTAAACCTCAAAATGTTCTTTTGCCCAAATTCATTCTCTCCTTTCCCTATTTGCTGAGGGGCTGAAGATGGCTTGAGGCCAGGGAATACAGCAGAACCCTCCCCTGAGACAAAGCTTAAAAGACTGCAGGAACCCTGTGGTCCCAAATATCATTAACAAGTCTGGAGGAACACACAAACCTAGAGGATGGGTCCATGTCACCAGCAAACACTTGGATATTTTCTTTGGTTTATACCCTATATGTTTGGTCCATTAGGGTGTACTAGGTGAATGGGAGTCCAAGCAGCAGAGGGTTTTCAGAGCTCTGAAAGTCCTGAATATTTTAGGAATTTTAATTTCAGTTTTCCTGTGTTTTGGCAGCTAGGCCATTAATAAGAAAATGGATGCTTAGACAAGCTGGACCATGTGGAGGTAAAAGTTCTCCCAAAAAGAAAATGACAGACCTTCGGATGGGCAGTTATCTGTGGGTCAATACTTTGGGGGAACTCTCTGAGCTTCAGGCTGCCCATATATAATAAGGAAAGCACTTAGAGTTTGTTATCATATAAAGGAAATACCGTGAATTAATTTGCGAATGTGGAAATTGGATAGCTTAGGAGAATCTACTCTTGTTTTAAACTATTTAGATGATTGTAGTTTTTGAAAAAAAAAAACTCATAGATGATCATAAGGACAAAATCGTATAGAATATACCTATAGCATACAGTATAAAATATGTCCTCTAATCACAGGGGGAGATGTATGTAAATACAAAAATACATAATAATTTGCTTGATCAAAGTTACTCTACCAAGATATTTTCTGGTCTAACTTACATAAAACACATTTTATGGACACCTGACTTTTATTTTAATCTTTCATCCAAAGTAAAGATGAATTTTTACTGAGCTCCATGTCTTAAAATTATAACTCTTCATTTTGATCAGACTTTGTAGTATACATAAATTAGCAAACATACACAGCATCTTGCTGTTAAAAACAAGTTGTTTTAATGAAAACATAACCTGAAAATCAAGCAGTATTTTTTGGAGGGAAAAGACATTGGTTGAAACAGCAGTGTCTTATTGACATTAAAAACAGTTGACATAACTCTGCAAGGATGCTGAAATTTAACTTTTGTATGTTTTTATTATACCCAAAGTATCAAAGATAACAGAATTTATTCATAGAATGGCAGTCATTGGATTCAGTTTTCTGGTACAATTTTCATCCCATATAAACTCATAAAAAATGTGATGGGTGAGCCATTAGGAATGCTTAAAACAGCCCCTGATGTATGCCTGCGCAGAAAGAACAGATAGATTGCAAAATGTTTATGCCTTTTACATTTTTTACAGTATTAATAAGGAAACACTGTGATTACCAATCAGAAAAGACTCCAGAGTGCTGCTTGTAAAGTGCACCATTATAAAGATTTATATCTGTATCTGGGGAGTAATATGGAGCATTGATATTTTAAGGAGCTCAGTTCAAAAATCTCTTTATTCAATGAAAGTCTGGGAGAGTGAAATATCTTTTTTCTTGTGACAGAAGTGTATGTATTGAGGTTAGTTTATGATCCATATGGTAGGAAGGAAATACGCTTGGTCCCCCAAATATTCACCAAATACTTGGCAATGGATTACAAGGCAGCTATGCAACTTTTTGGCAAGACTATCTATCACAATTAGAGGTGAAATGGGTGTGGGATTATCTGTTCAATGCCAAATCCTGCTTTGGTTGTCTCCTGACCTAGGCCCTGTTCTGTGTCAAGAGTGTGTAGTATGTTAGCCCCACCCAGAGGCCTCTAGTCCCACCAGTGCCAATCTGTCTTTCACTCTCTGAGAGTAAATGTTTTCAGCCATCTAGAGACAGCAAATAAATCTTTGGGAGGAAAGGCCCTATATTATTCCAAGGTGCTTCTATCAGCATCTGATAGTTGGCATTTTGAAAGTAAATGCCTAGAGAAGACACATTTTCTAGTTTACAGCTGTAACCTATATTCATTTTCCAAGTTTCCTAAGCAATACTCATGCAGAATTTTTCAATCAGTTTCGCTACCTCTGAACCCAATATGAAAGCTTAATATGGCAGTGTTAACCCACCTTCAACCAGAACCTGTCCAAAATAATCTATGCCAGTCATAGTACATTCTGATGCAAGTGCCAATGGTTAGAGTTTTATTTGTCTAACTCATCACTAAGTCCAAAAGTAGGGAGACCACGGCAGATGCAGCAAATCAAGGAAGGCCCTAGGATTCAGGCTTCTTCCGTCTTATAGCTCCACCAGTCTTAACATGCAGCTTTCTTCTTACTGACAGTAAGATGACTACTGCATCTCCAAGCATGACGTATGGTCAAGCAGGAAGAAAAGAGACAAGGAGAGAGCAAAGAGCAAGATGCCTTCTCTGCTCCAGGCATTGTCTTCCACATGGGATGGGAAGGACCACCCATCGCTGTCTGAGAAGTCAGATTTTGCTTGTGTTTTTTAACTGGACATAATAACACACCAAATAAAATCAGGATTCTGCTAGAAAGAAGAGTAGATATTAGGTAAGGAATGAGTAGCCATCAGCCACAAACTTCATTTTTTAAACCTTCAGGAGATTGTTTCTGACGTCTAAAGCTGTGCTGTCCATTACAGTAGCCACTAGTCATGTGTAGCTATTTCAATTAATTAAAATTAAAATTTAACGCCTCTGTCACATAGCCACATTCATGTGCTCAATAGCCACAAGTGGCTGGTGGCTACCACATTGGATAGTGCTGGCTCAGAGCCTTCTTTCCAAGGAAGTGGATGCCTATGTCTTCTAATTCCCACATGTTTCAGTTCAAGGCCATTTTTCTTTGCCTTTGTCTTCAATAGAAAAAAATAGCAAGTCATCATTCTTTATGTAAATGTACTTAAAGATCATTGCATCCCTGGTATATGTACCCTTTGTCTTAGCTCAGGTTTTTCCAAAAGTTGAGGGCAAGATAAAAACTTGAGGGCAGATAGTTTATATGAGAGGTGCCCCATCATCACCATCATAGAAAAAAATCCACTAAATAAACAAACAAACAGGAAACAGCAGTGAAGGAATGAAGAGAGTGAGACTGGGAAAAGGAAAACTCCTTAAAGTGGGTTACTAAGGTCACTGCTGCAGGCAATAAGGGCTCAACTCCTCTAGGACCTCTGAGAAACATACAAAATGCCTCCCAGAATCATCTGTTCAAAGTACAGAAGGCTGGAGCATATGTGCACTAGCTCCCATATCTTGTTGGTTGAGGGTTGCCCCTGAGATGTTAACTCCCCTCCCTTTCCTCTGTCTGTATGTACTGGCTGAATGAGCTTCCACAGCCTTAAAGAACTCTGTCAGGCACAGAAGTGGGTGGAAGCCTACATAGAACTTAAGGAGACACCTGTCAGTGCGCACAGCACTATTCATCAATGCTATGGCTGATATCACGGATGGATCTAGGAGATGGGACATGGCCAACCAAGATCTCTTGCTATGCCCCTCCATTCTCTGTCAGTGACTAATTTTTAAGTTTATTTCCCTTTATAAAGGGTCTTGGTTCTACTCAATCCCAGTCGGTTGAGGAGCTCATGAGTTCATCAATAGACATGCTGCCATTTGTTAGCTATGATTACTCTTTGTACCATTCTCTTTCTTCACCATAAATAGGATTAAGAGCTTAAATCATTAGGCAGGGCTTTTTAAAAAAAACAGCTACTGAATTATTGTCCCTTACAAAAACATATTTTATATCAATGTGTTAGGGGAATTAGCTGGGATTTTCCTACAGAAACAACAAATGCCTCTCTCAGATCCAAACATTTGCCCTGATGCTGCTTAGGGCAGACAGCCCACACTGGGCTGTGATTTGATGGATTCCAGACATGGATCCTCTCCAGAAATGTAACCACCCATTCATGTGTCTCAGCCCAGAAGACCACCATTAGGGGGCTACATTCTGTTGTTGAGGCTTTGTATCCCCAGGGTGCCCTATTAATGGCAACTACTTTTGGAGAAGGTGTACACTAAGCCCATGTCTGCTGCCATTGCATGAATGGGTTCAACATATGGCTTTGTGATATAACAGGTGGGAGAGGTCCCAAAGAGCTAAGTTTATGGTGAGAAACTTGATCATGAAACACAGCAAAAGGCAGTAGACATCCCAGAGCCACCATTGAAGGAAGGCTCCCTGCCTACACACCCCCACCTTCCCACTGCTACCTAGGGACAGGAGCACTGACAGAGGACACCAAAGGCAAAGTGTCATTATTTTGCTTTGAGTCAAGAAAGGCCTCAGGTAAAGTTGGTTCATTCATTCATTAAATATTAGTTGAGCATCTACTAAGTGCCGAGCCCGGTGCTAAACTCCAGATACCCAGTGATCACCAAAACAAACATGGTCCAGACCTTGAGGGGCCACCAGTTCTAATGGGGAAGACATTCAGAACTCAAGCAAATAAATAGGTACAAAGTCTAACAACTGCCACAAGAGAAAAGAACACGGTCCCATAAGACCTACTTTCTGAGAAATGACACCTACACAGAGTCTGGAAAATGGGGTTCAGGGAAGAAAAATCATTCCAAGGAAAAAAAAAAAGTTTATCTAAAAAGCATATGGATCTAGGAGGAGCTCAGATATCAGTGGTACGGTGGGCAGGATGGGTTTGAAAAGAAAGACGCTGACTAGGACACAAGGGACCTCACTAGACATCCATCCCTCTTATTTCACAATTCTAGCACAAAATGCCACATTCCTAGTTTTTCATTTGTACTTGGATAATTCTCAGGTACCCTCTCTTCTGAATAAGCATAACAATAATTAAAGTTGCATGGCTCATATCTTGTGTGACCCATGAAGGGCTTCACACTAGCATTTATTTATTTACTATTATTAAGTACCAAAATAATGTTATTTGAGGGCAATGCTAGGAACTTTGGGTTGGTATCTCCATTAATTCTCAACACAACACTTCATAGCAAGAAGCATTACACCTCATTTTACATAAAAGGAAAACAAAGCTTAAATAGGTTACGGGTTGATCCCAAGGTTGCACAGCTAATCACCCAGTTATATCTGATTCTGAAATCCATGCTGTAGACCAGGAGTTGGCAAACTACACCCATGGGCCAAATACTGCCCACCACCTTGTTCTGTAAATAAAGCTTTTGGGAACACAACCATGCCCGTTCTTTTATGTGTAATCTACGGCTGCTTTCCCATTACTATGCCAGAATTGAGTACTGGAGTCCTAGCAGAGGCCTTATGGCCCACAAAACCTAAATATTTGCTATCTGGACCTTTATAAAACAAATTTGCTAACCCCTGCTCTAGACAGGACAGGGGCTTTTATGCAAAGATTCTTGGAATCCCCTGGAGATAAATCCCTTGAAAGTACAAGTGTCTGTTTACCTGTGCATATTTTTTTCTGAGAAAACGGTTTATGGCTTTCATCACAAAAGAAAACTAATGGCTTAAAAAAAATAATAAGAGCTCAATTGAACCAGAAAATGTTTTAGAACAGTCGTCTTCATAGTGTGTGTGGTTCCCATATCAGTGGCAGAGGCATCGCTGGAAATTGTTAGACACACAAATTTTTACTAAGTAAGAAATCCTAGGGCTGGGGCCCAGCAATCCGTTTTTTAACAAGCCCCACAGTTGATTCTGAAACTCACTCAAATTGAGAACCTCTAGACCAGGGGTGTCTAGTCTTTTGGCTTCCCTGGGCCACATTGGAAGAAGAAGAATCGTCTTGGGCCACACATAAAATACACTAACACTAGCTGATGAGCTTAAAAAACAAGTCACCAAAAAAAATCTCGCAATGTTTTAAGAAATTTTACAAATTTGTGTTGGGCCACATTCAAAGCCATCCTGGGCCACACGTGATACCTGGGTCGCAGGGTGGACAAGGTTGCTCTAGACTAACCTTAGAAAGTCAAAACTCGAAAAACCAAAGTCAACATGTTGAATGCCAACACATCAGAAGTCTTTGTCTTAACCATGATTTATTTCATTTTATGAAGAGAAAGAAGACACAGAAAAAAGATGGCTTATTTAAACAGATACTTGAAGTTGCCATCTTCTCCATTGCCTAAAAATTGTGGCTTTTACACCTAAACATCTAAGTTCATCAGAGATTTGAAATTCAAGGGCATTTCACATTTGGCTTTCTTGCCTTTCAACATTGGGCTCTCATTTAAGCTGTTCAGACTGATTGTTAATGGCCACCTAGGGTAAACCCCTCTGCAGACGCCACACTGTGGAAAACATACTAGCGACCACCATCTGGCCCATTCCTTTTTAGTGACACAAGTGACAAAATGGTCAAACATAAAAATTCACTGCCTCAAAACTAGAATTTTCCTCCAACAAACTAGCTATCATGCGTCTGCCTATCCCTGACACTGTCTACAAACCCATTTTTGGTCCAGACCTGGATGGCTCCCCTCACAGCCCCTCAAACCATTCCTCGCACTCTTCTCTTAACCATTTGTTCATGTCAGAGCCATTTCTTTCTGGCTCTGAAATAATTATTGTTACTCTACAGACAAAAGTGAGATTGCTGTTGTGGTCGTGATGGTGGTTTTTAAGATTATAATGTTAAATGAAAACGTGATTATCTGGGAGATTCTCCACAGTTTCCATTTCTATTGCTTTCTCTTAATTCTTAGGACTGACTGTTAAGAGTGGCTTTTTCCTCCATGCACTGAGGCCATTTGGGGGAAGCCTTGCCCTTGGTTTGAATGAACTCATCCAGAGACATGTGTACCTGCAGATGAATGCAAAGTTAAGCAGCTGCCCAGTTCAACCATAACTTCAGAGCATTGTCTTCCAGCTTGGAGCCCCATGCAGGGTTTTTCATTGTCTATACCACTCCTGCAGCGATTCCAGAAGTTTCACATAAACCTATTCTACACCTGCATAATTTAATAATTATTATATCAATATTTAATTACCCTCCACCTGCATAATTTAAATCAATTTTTTTTGCTTGTTTTCTCCATTTGGAGCTTAGGATGTATAAAGCAGGTGTGCTGATGTTGAATGTGGCATTTTCTGGAAGATTCCCTCTGTAGCATTAATAAGACTCACCGCCTGGAAGCAGAAAGGAAGCATCGTGTTTGTGTAATTAGTGCAGGTAACCCTGGTCTGGCAAGGACACTTTTGGTGGTTAAGGGGGATTTGGTTTTTACTTGCCCACAACCAGCTGAAGAAAGTAGATTGCTCCAAATAATTACTTTCATTCTTCAATAGTTTCCTATATTTTATGTTTACTCACTCTTTCAGTGCTGTTTTCTCCTTTTCTTCAGAAACCCACTAAAATCAGTATTCTGAAGAAACTCCACTGCAACTAAATTCTCACCTAAATGGAGGAGGAATAATAATGGGAAATAATAATACCAAATAGTGCCAGGCACTGTTCTAAGTGCTTTGCATTGATTAACTCATGTGATCTTCAAAACAACTCTGTGAGAATTTGAGTATCACCCCCATTTTACAGATTAGAAAACTCAGTTTAGAGAGGTTAGGTAACTTGCCCAAAGTTACACAACTAGTAAATAGTGGAGGTGGGATTTGAACCTGAGCAGTCTTGGTCCAGATGTCATGTTCTCAATCACTAGGCTTTCTACCTCCAAAAAGACTCCTCTGCCTCCTTTTACAAATCTGTTCTTTGGCTGTAAGCAGTATCTTCCTCCTGAACATGAGACTGAGCTCTCCACTGGGGTTCAGGAACTGATTAAACATGTTATTTTTTGATCCACTCTCCAGGACCAAAAATCTGCTACTGAATCAGAATGTTCATGGAGGGGCCCAAGGAATCTGCATGACTACAAGCTTCAAGGCAATCTGGTGCCCACAAAATCCATACTGCTCAACTTAGAACCACTGAGCAAAATTAAAACTTTCTGAGTTTTGCCACTCACTACCTGGCCCCATATCACTTCTATGTATCTTCAATGTCTTTAGAGTCTTCTTCTGTTAGAAACATTTCTTCTGGACAAGCTTAAACCCACAAGCTGGAAGCCCCAATTGTGGTATAACTTGAAGTGTACCCCAAAATGCTCCACCCCCACAGATGAAGCCACAGTGCTTAGAATGTTGTGACTCAGATTCTCAGAGGCTTTGCCCATCTGAGGAGTGTTCCTGGGAGGAGCCTTGGACCATGATTAGCTAATATCAGCACATTATTCTGAATACAGGCTTTAGAAGTGGAAGAGAAGCAAGAACACCAGGAGAAGGCAGGCAGGAGCCAGAGAGAGAGAGAGAGGTCGGGGAAGACAAAAGTGCACATGGCCCACCCCATCCATGATTAGCCAGGATCCCTGTGTTTCTCATCTACAGCAGGAGCTATATTTCTGCGAGTCACCAACTTCAGGGAAGACTTTCTATGTTTATAACAAGGTGGGAAGCAAAAAAGGTGTTCCTTTTTTCTTTTATGAAAATTAGAATGGTACGACAACATGGATGAAGCTGGAGGACATTATGTGAAGTGAAATCTGCCAGGTACAGAAAGGCAAATGCAGCACGGTCTCACTGACATGGGCAATCTGAAAAAGCCAGTCTCACTAGGAGGAGAGGTAGAATGCTGGCTACCAGGAGCCTGGGTAGTTAGTGGGGAAAGGGGAATGGGGAGCGGTTGGTTAAAGGGTATATAATTACAGTTAGATAGGAGGAATTTTTTTAATGTCCCAAATAGGCAAACATATAGAGACAGAAAGTGGATAAGCAATTGCCTAGGGGTAGGAGTGAGAGGAGAGGCGGGGGACTTGGGGGACAGAAATGGGAAATGACTAGTAAAAGTCATGGAGTTTCTTTTTTTGGGTGATTAAAATATTCTAAAATTGATTGTGATGATGTTTGTACAACTCTGGAACATACTAACAGCCATTGGATTGTATACTTTAAATGGATGAATTGTATGTGAATTATATATCAACAAAACTGTTTTTTAAAAAAACAGAATAAATTATGGCTTATTCTTATCTGCAGGCCCACCTCTAACATTTGAAGGGCTTGAAATGGAAGCCCATATACCAAAATATCCAAATATTTACAAGTTATAAATCAACTGAGCAAGCCATCAAATCAAATATATATTATGTTCTTGCCTTGACAAATATAGCTACATAATCACCTAGAAAGCCACCCTTGCATTTAGAAACCTGCAGGTCCTCAGGATGCTATGGTGGAACACAGAGGTGAGAGAAGCACAGCTTCTGGATTCTGACCCATGCCTTGCCCTCATTTCTTCCAACCCCTGCATTTATCTTGACTGCAGGGGCCAGCATACATAGATACAGGCATATAAGTCTGCAGGTCCAAGGTCTGTCCACACTCCCAAGCCAAGAGCCATCCTACAGCCACCTCTCAGAACTAAGGGTGCACACATCAGTGAGATAGTGAAATAGTGAGATAGTTCTCACTTATCTTTGAGAAGAGAAACCCAGGAAGGAGGCCCACCAGGTCCTGGAGATGCATATGGACCACTCAGGGGTATATGAGCAGAAAATCCAAGACCCCAGATTATCCCAAAGAGTAATCTGAAAGGTAGGCCATGAGTTGTGAGTAGGCACCACCCTCTTGGCCCTGCAGACCCTTTGCCATATAAAAGAGGAGCACAGCCCAAAGTGGGGTTCTCTAAAGCAGTGCTACCCAGCGTATGGTCCTCAGACCAGCAGCATTAGCATCACGTGGAAGATTGATAGAAATGCAGACTCTCAGGCCCCACAACAGACCCCACCCCAACAAAAACTCAGGAGTGAAGTCCAGGAATTGAGTTTTAACAAGACTTCCTGAATTCTGATACATGCTAAAGTTTGAGACTCACAGCTCTGAGAAAGCATGAGGCTCAAGGCCAGTAGCACCTCACTCCCAGCCCTTTTACCCAGGTCTAAGGACAACATGGCTTAAACATATTTTTTCTTTCCTGTAGGCTCATGTCACAGGTTCCATGTACATCTCTCCCAATTATCTTCAACCCATTGAATATTATCTGAGATCCATATCGCATGTCAGTTTCAGTGCTTACCTACACCTCCAACTTCCCACCCCATAGCACTAGGTAGCTCTCTACTGTCAGATATTCTTAATTTCTGTAGTTATTTTGCTTTCTCTTTTAAATATCCAGGAACTGCCTTCTTCACCTTTGGGTGCCTATCCCAAGGCCTTGTGGAGACCACAGACTACATAACACGTATTGACTGGAATCAGAAAAAGAAGAGAGAAAAGGATCTGCAAAGAAAAGGTGAAATGTAGGTTGAGCAAAAAGGAAATAACTTTCCTTTTACCCCAGAATCCTCTGGTTTTTTCCTCCTCTCTATCCTTGCTTATGCAAAAATAATTGGCTTCCATTTGAGTTGTGCCATTTTTAAGTCATGTGACCTTCACCAAGTTATCAAACCTTCCTGAACCTGTTTCCCCACTTTGCAAAAAGTAAGATGTGGTAAGTCTGAACTCAGGCGGTGTTTATGAAAGCATTGGTTACATAATAATTGCTCACAGAAGCCTAGTTTCCTTGTTAAGGCCAAGAATTGCAATTGTGTGGTAAGGACACAGAGCAGGCGTAAACATAGTTTGGCAGTTTAAGGCCACACGGATCCACTTAGGAAAAGGAGTGGTTTCTTGAGGACACAAAAGCTGCAGATATTATGTGTCAGTGTGTCAGTGGGGCTCAGGTTCAGGAGCAGATTCAGATCTGTAAGGCCTTAAAACTTAAACAATTTGGAGGTGTGAAGTAGGACTCATTAAGAAAAAAATTCTTTTACAAATTTTGCACAAAGATATAACCTTGTGAACTCAGTGCTAGGGCCCTCCTGGGACTTGTAAGGGGCCTGCGCAAGTGGGAGCCCTGCAACTTAAGCTTCATCAGCTTCACGATAACTCATCTCTGGCTGGGTCTTAAGACAAAGTTGGGAGCCCTGAAGCAGATGATACAGACTGGTGGCTAGATTGGACACCAATAAAAAGAATTAAATGTGACTCACACCCCTTTTTTTTCATCTTCCCTTTGGTCTTGCCTAAATGGAGGTTTCCCTTCTCCTTTTCTAGAAAAGTCTCTGAGTGTGAGTGAATTCTTTCTCCTTCACCTGTCTCCAGTCAGATCACATCACTACACTCACTCATCACCTCCTTAAATCCCCAGGGGCAGCACTCTTTCTTGGCTGCTTCCTGACTGACTTGACTCCAGATTCTGCTCAAATTTGTCCCCATGACTGTGGTTAGAAAAGTGGCCAGAAACCAAGAGCCCCATGTTTTGCTCCCCTACTAGCCAAGGACTCATTGAATCCCTAGGTCAAATCGCTGGGGCCTCTGGGTCTTGATTTCTCACTCTCTAAAATGGGATGGCTCAATGGGCATTTCCCTTGTACCCCCATCCTCGAAGTCCTATGAACTGAGGGGAGATGAGAGATGAAGGAGGTCATGCTTTTAATAGACTTGGCACTTGTGAGTGGAAATGCACTGTTTAATTACAAGAAAAATCTATTCTCAGGGCTAAAAGTTCACTCCTTTTATTAAATAAAAGATCTGGGGACAAAGTAAGCAGAAGCTTGTATGTGTAGCACTCAGCACTCATGGCGTGAGAAACGTTTATCAAAGAAGAACACACTGAAGTGTGGTTAGAACAAGGAAAGAAGTAAAAGGAAAGCTAGATCATTATCAGGTTTGCTGACACTTAAAGGGAAAAAAAGGAAAGGGAGAGACAGAATGCAATCCTAATAAAAGAAAGAGAGAGGGTAATCCTAATGAGAGAGAGGGGAGAGAGAGAGAGGCAATCCTAATGAGAGAGAGAGAGGGCAATCTTAATGAGAGAGAAAGAGAGAGAAGGCAATGCTAATGAGAGAAAGAGAGAGAGAGGAGAGAGAGAAGGCAATCCTAATGAGAGAGAGAGAGAGAGAGCAATCCTAAGGAGAGAAAGAGAAGAGAGAGAAAGAGAGAGAGAGAGAAGACAATCCTATGGCAGAAAGAGAGAGAGAGACGGCAATCCTAATGAGGGAAAGAGAGAGAGAGAGAGAAGGCAATCCTAATGAGAGAAAGAGAGAGAGAGAGAGAGCCACCCTAGAGAGAGAGAGAGAGAGAGAGAGGGCAATCCTCATGAGAAAAAGAGGGAGACGGCAATCCTAATGAGAGAGAGAAAGAGAGTGAGAGGGTAATCCTAATGAGAGGGGGGGGAGGGGGCAATCCTAATGAGAGAGAGAAAGAGAGAGGAGAGAGAGCAATCCTAATGAGACAGAGAGAGAATCCTAATGAGAAAAGAGAGACAGAAGGCAATCCTACAGAGAGAGGAGAGGAGAGAGAGAGAGAACAATCTCAATGTGAGTGAGAGGGAGAGAAAAAGGAGAGAGAAGGCAATTCTAAGGACAGAAAACAAATAAAGGAAAATCAGGGGCAAAAGTTTACATTCAAACAACATTGTTAGAAACGTGCCACCCTACCCCAGCCTTGCTCCTTCTTTCTATTAATTCAAACTGGGATTATAATATTCTCTGAAATTCACAGCTTAATGAAACTGAGCCCCAGGGAAGCAGGTCCACTTATGAGAGACACCAGAGCCAGTTTCCAGCAGAGATGAGATTAAGCCCAGTCTCTGGACCCCTGTGGAGAGATCTTTCCACTACGCTGTCCTACTATATATAACAAATCAGCCTGAACAAAGTCTGCTGATATGCTAGTTTATTAATTTCAAGTATATATGGTGCTGGTATTGTTAGAATTGTCAAGTGTGAGACCCTTAAATTCTGCTTTCAATAAAATTTATTTGTAATTAACAGCATTCCTCACACAATTCATCAACCTACCGAGTTTTTTGCAATAGGTAAAACATCTTCTCCCTCTAGGAACTTACAGTCTAAGCTGAGGAAACAGAACCTAGACACATCAAAATTTGACAAATAATACAGACAAGGTTAAGATTTGGTGAAGAAGGGTCCAAGGAGATGCTGGAAGAGTTTGGGAAGAGAGACATCCTGGAGGCTGGAGGAAGCGGGTCTTAAGCTGGGCTTGAAGAACTAGTGAATTCAGAGAGGAACAATGAGACTGCATGGTCAGCAAAAGGAACTGCATGGGTAAAGACCTGGAGATAGGAATCGTGGGCTATAGGGACAGTGAATTCACCAATCTGACTAGATTACAGACTGTACAAAATCAGGATGCAAGGATGGAAAGAGTTTGTGGCCAGAATGGGGAAGGCAAAGTTAACTTTCAGCAAAGAGAGAAGAGATTTATCCTAAAGGCAAAAGCAGTCATTGAGATTCTGGTAATGGCATGATGAATATGTCAGAATTAATCTAGCTGTGGTAAACAAAAACGATTCTAGGTGAAAATATTTGAGGGAGGGAGATTAGTTAGAAAGCTTTTCAGGTGCGAGTGGATCTGAAGTAGGTTAAACATGTCCCCCTAACTCCTGTTTGTACCATCATTTTAAGCCGAACTTTTCATGATACATATGGGGAAAGGAAACTTCAACCACATCCCAAAGACCGAAATAGAGGCATCCTCATCTATCAGGAGTCACAGTGACTAAAAAGTTAGGTAATGTCCAGTTTGGAAGGGGTGTCTCCTCCAAAGTTCCCTTGAGTAGTATTTGTGTTTAAGAAAGAAGCTAAAATTGTCACAACAGTAAGGAAAAAGGGGGGTTGTGGGGGTGACTGGAGTCAGAATTAGCACCATTTGCAGTCCAGCCCCAGCCTCCAGCCCCTAAACTCCCTCAATACTAACTGCTGCTTCCAGGCAGAGCCAAGAGGAAATCCACAGCCACAAGTGGCTGTTTGTTTGAGCCTGGCTGGCAGTTCACCAGGACCAGCCGTAGTCCTTGCACAACCACAACTGTCAGTTGAAAAGAGGAGGAAGGACATCTGGGGGGCGTCAACCTTAAAATAAGATCTGTGAAGCCTTGCAAAAACCACCTCCTGTGCAAGCTGCCTCTTAATACATTTTTATTATTCTTGGCTTTGGACTTCTGCACCTCTGCAGCTAGTGAAGCAAATGCATGAGTGGAATATGTTGAAATGGAATGTTTTATCTCTATTATATTTTGTGTTTGTGTGTGTGAATACACACAAGAGTAGGGCGACTAAGTCGCAGGAAGCCTTAAAGAAAATGCCAATTAGTACTTGCAGTGGGGGAAAATATTGCTGAAATTCAGTTTACTCTTTGAATGAGCCAACACATTGTTTGTTTCTTTCACTAAAATGTTGGTCTTTTCACCCACCAAACTTTTGCATATGTAAGTGCCTGTCTGTAAACATTCTCCTTCTCTCCACTTATTGAAAGCCTCATCTTTCAAATTCCCTCTCTCTGCCAGCCTCCTCCTCCAAACCTTCCTCAGACCATGGGAGCCCACATGGCAAACTTCCATAATATTGCTAAATAAACCTCCATAGTAAGTTCCTACTGTATGCCCAACACTTTGCCAGGCATCAGGAAAAACAGGTTTCTGCCCTCAAGGAGTTCATAACCCATTAGAAGAAACAAATGCACAAACAGCCAGCCCTAGTCAAATGGACCCTGTGATCTAATGGGTCACACATACTACTGAACATTAGCCTCGGTGCATGGCTACAGCCTTTACTAAGGGGGCAGTTTTAAGCAGCTCTGTTCACACCATATGACCTTGTAGTCCTCCAGTTGTAGCTGTTTGACCAGTGAAGGGCAACAAAGCCAAGGATAGACAATTGGCAGGCTGGTCAGCACCCTATGAAGTGGCTGGGCCTAAAGCAGTCTCCCCACACGGGGTTGAGCCAATCAGATACTTTTTCTTAGGAACATGGCAGCAATTGCAAGAGTAAAAGATGAAAGGTCATGAGGTAGAAGGAGGCAGGACAATCACGATGGGTCCGGAAGAGCCAGCAACAACCTCTATACTAGTAAATATTTATTGAGTGCCTGCAAGGCACCAGACTTGTTATAATTATTCCCATTTTATAATAGAAGAAAATAAGAGAGATGAAGCAATTTCACATTTTGGGGGTCTCAATTCAAATATCCCCCCTTCACGCAGACCACTCTATCTAAACCAGCATTCTTCTACCACTACCAGACCCTCCTAATCTACTGTATTTAGAACCTCACTACTCAAAGTGTGGTCCCTAGACCAGCAGCATCAGCATCAACTGGGAACTTATTAGAAATGTAGAATCTCAGTCTCCATCCCGGACCAACAGACTCATCCATCATCTGCATCCCAGATGATTTGTTTCCACATCAGAGTTAGAGAAGCACTTTTTAAAAGTAATTTTATATTACTTACATTACTTTATATTGCTTATGACAGTTGTCTTCCTCAATAAGACTGTGGGTTCCATAGGGGCAGGGTTTTTTCAAAACTTGACCATATCATCTCTTTATTCCCATGTGCTAGACATTTCAAACCCACTGGCTTAATGAATAAATGATTTTGCCCAAATTCTCATTGCTAATAAGTAGCTAATAAATAGTGGAGTCAAAATCACTACCCGGGACTCCGAAATCTAATTAGGTGGCTTCCTGTTTGAAATACTTATTCCCTCAGCTCTGGGAGTGCGGGAGACTGACAGTCTCAACTGAGCCCCTCCCTGGGGTGCCCTCAGCACCCCACCCATGGTTACAACCTCTTCTCAGGGGCAGTCTGCCTCCAAGGACTGGTGGATGGGGGACATACAAAGACTCGCCCCCTCTTCCCACAATTTGAGACAAGTTCAAAGAACCATGGCAGCTCCAGAGCTCCCCGTGGGATCAGCTAAGGCCTTTGTGCTACTGCATTGCAGGCCGACTTCTCCTTCCATCCAATCCTGTTTTCTTCACTTCCCCACAGGAATCAGTCCCAAGAGCACCACCCTTAACATTTTCTGCACCCACATTTACATCTCAGAGTATGTTTTCAGGGAACCCAACCTGAGATCAACTGACATATACAAAGAGGTAGAGTCACATTGATGGTGCACTCCTCAGGACAGAGGCAGGAGCTGCTGCCAAAAAGCTGCCTGGAATCATTTCCAGATTTCATGAGGGCCAGTTCATCCTCCTCTGGAACTCCATGACACCTATCACCATGTAAGTGAGCATCTATTCCTACAATAAAAGCGACTAAGCGAGAGAGGTATGAGGAGGAGACTGCGAAAGTGCAGAGGAATTGCAACTGATTTTAATGCAAGGGATAAGAGAGACTTCTAATTGTGTAAGTATTGTCTCGAAAACAAGATTCTAAGTCAGGCTGCAGTGTAACTTAAAAACACTAGGCAAGTAGTATACATGTGACAAATACTGAACAGACCATAAGGCACCAAAAACAAAAGCCTAAATATCAAAAGTAAAGTCTAAATAAAGAAAAATGAATGTTTTTCTCCCACTGAAGGCATGAATTAGCATTTGCATTTAGCCATAAAGTATACAACACACTTTATGTAATCCGATGTGGTAATCTTAGCATTGGAAAGTGGGCGAATTGGCCTCAAATAGTATCCAAGAGGGTTTTTGGTGACTGAAATATTTAAAGCACCTACAAATTGGTCCCATTCAATAGTCCTGAAGGCAGGGTTCCAGAGAGAAGGAAAACAGTTGAGAACAAGACTGATCTCTAAATAGTGGTCCAATTTCAGCCATCTGTCAATGGTTGTGTTTTCTTCTGAGTCTTTGAGACACACAGGACTTCCAGTTACTCTCCTACCTAAAACAACTAAAACATGGAAAAAATACATGAAACAATAAGGATTGAGACATTGAACATCAGGCAACAAAGAGCAAGGACTCCTGAAAGACAGAAAACAAATGAAGTGCACCCTACAATTGTCCCAGTTTACTGCCTGAAGAAAGCTTCTGAGCCATGGTACAGGGTGGGGAAATCCAGGCAAGGTCCAGTGGTCTCCCTGAGTTAAGAAGACAGAACTAGGAGTCTACGAAAGCCAGGGAAGCTAGAATTCATAGGGCAGACTATCTGAGAGGAGAGTTCTATATAGAGAGGGGACTCTGAAGATATGCAGAGGCTCCCGTGGAGTGTTGAATTGAGCACTAACCAGCAGTGCATGTGTGTCCAGAGATTAGAGGAACTAGTGCTCAGAGCTTCAGTAACAGGGAAGACTTAACCCTACATGAAGTGCAGCTCTGGTTCACCTAGAAAAGCTTAAAAGCCAGATTTGGAAGGATAAAACTAGCTCTGAGTAGTTCAACCACATCTCAGAACAAAGCTCAAAACTGTAGAAATATTCACAAGGTAATATTCACAATGATGGCCGGGCGCGGTGGCTCACGCCTGTAATCCCAGCACTTTGGGAGGCCGAGACGGGTGGATCACAAGGTCAGGAGATCGAGACCATCCTGGCTAACACAGTGAAACCCCGTCTCTACTAAAAAATACAAAAAACTAGCCGGGCGAGGTGGCGGGTGCCTGTAGTCCCAGCTACTTGGGAGGCTGAGGCAGGAGAATGGCGTGAACCCGGGAGGCGGAGCTTGCAGTGAGCTGAGATCCGGCCACTGCACTCCAGCCTGGGCGACAGAGCGAGACTCCGTCTCAAAAAAAAAAAAAAAAAAAAAAAAAAAATTACCAGGCACACAAAGTAGCAAGAAAATGCAACCCATCTGGGCCAATTGAAACTGACCCACAAATGACACAGATGATAGAATTAGTAGACAGAAACATGAAAACAGATAGTATAACTGCGTTTCATATGTTCAAGAAGCTAGAGAAAAGATTGAACACGTTAAGCAGAGACACAGAAGATAACTTTCAATAATCAAACTTCTAAAAATGATGCACAATGGATGAAGGCATGAGGTCTGCACTAAGAATCCTCAGAAGTCCTTGTGCTTTTCCCAGAAAAATGAAAGCTCAGCTAGTATCCCTCTCTTCCACCCCCCCATCCCTGAGTGGAAACTTACAGAGCTGCTATTTTGGCACTGTTCAACAAAGGAGACGCTTCTGGCTTCCTACAAAGGTTGGAGCTCTGGATAGTATGAAGAAAGACCAGCTGCCACAAAGGGGCAGCAGTTCTCTTCTTGTAAGGCGACTGGTGCCAGGCAGAGCAAGGGATGGGAGGCCAGAGGACATGAGTCCCTCCCAACCCCCAGCAGCTGTGTGACTTTGGGCAATATATTAACCTCTCTGAACCCCAGTTTCTTAATTGTAAAGTAAGGATGATAATGATGATCATACTCATTTTGTAAGACTGCTGTGACAATTCTATTGCATCAAACAAGGAGATGCATTTGAAAGTTCTTTGTCAAGTCCAAATATTGGTACTTATTTTTGCATACCATAAAAGCCAGGAGGTATGTACCAGCATTTGTGGACATGTTATATGTTCTTCTTTCTCAATCCCCAGCCCCACCCCCAAAAATCTCTTAATCATGTTTATCTCTTTATCAACATGCCTCTGACATTCTTTAGGGCTTCTCAGTTAATAGTAAATAAAGTAAGAGCAAGTAAGGCACTATTTGAAAAACTGAAAATGGGAGAGAAAATTTAAAAGCTAGCTATTCTGGTTCTCTATGTGGTGTAACAACCACTCAGAACTGCATAGTGTGAAACAGCCACCATTCCATGATGCTCACTGACTCAGTGGGTTGGCTTTGGGACTGCAGCGGGAATGACTTGTCGCTGCTCCTTTGTGTCTGGAGCCGCACCTGGGAAGAATTGAACTGCTATGGGCTGGAATCATCTAAAACCTTTTTCTCTCACATATCTGCACTTGAACTAGGATGACTTGAAAGCTGGACTTTGCTGGGACTATCATCTGGAGCCCTTACATGAGGCCTTTCTGTGGCCTGGGTCTTCTCACAGCATGACAACTGGATTCCAAGAAGGATGATTCAGAAATTACCCCCAAGAGGGAGGATTGTAAGAGAAACAGGGGGAAGATATTGCTTTGATTTTCTACCCTTGACAGTTCCTCATTTATTGAAGCAGTTACAAGCCCGCCCAGATTCAAGGGGAAGGGACAAGGCCTCCCTTTCCAACGGGAAAAGGAGCAGAGTACTTGGGGCCGTGGTTTAAACATGCCACACTTGCTATCTAAATTCCGCACAGCAAAAGTAGTATTAACGCTTATTCAAGTTCTCAGAAGAAATGATTGTCAACGATGTTATCTTTCCCTAAATTAGTCTACTCCAAGAAAACCTCACCTTCAGTCGTTCAGTCCTCTGGTTTATCTGGGCCATCATTTACATTCATCATTTTGTATCATCACTGAGGACTACAAATAGCATTGTATTGGCAACCATGAAAATTAGGTCTGGCTTCTCAGAGCATAACATTCGAACCCTCCCTCAAAATTATTAATAGGATGGAATCAATTACAGAGTTGCCCTTTGACCTTAATTCAGATGATCCTAGGACACCACAAAAGAGAATGTTCTTTCCTGAAGCAAAATGAAAATCTCAGAAAAATTTAACTGATAATATGTTTGTATTAGAATTCCTACTCTGAAAGAGGCTGCTCCAAAGAAAACTGAGGTTAATAAAAGTATGCATAGAATAAGGGACATAAGTAAAAACAGGCCTCTTTCTGAAGGGATTAGGTTTGATGCTTTTCAAGTTTTATGACAAGAATGACAAGCCCAGTGTGAATGAGAAGGACTCAGGCTTAATATTTATTGTAGGATAACGGGAGTGGTGTTAGGATGCAAACATGTCCAAAAAGTTAGCACAAGAGCTTGGAAAAACTTTGCCTTCAGAAACATGCCAAAGTTGCTTCTAAAAGTTAAGCTCAAGTCAATGGCTGGAGCTGTTATAAGCTGGGAGGACAGTGTTGAGAAACCCTGCTCATTTGGTTTGGTTTGAACAAAAATAGAGCCTTTTATTTAGAAAGAAAAAGAGAATCACCAAAAGTGACAGTTCTTGTGAAAGGAAAAGAGTAGATTCCAGGCTCCTGAATGATGTGAGAAGTAGCCACATAGCTGCCTCTTTTAGCAAAGAATTCATGACACCTTCCAACTGTTTATTTATACATGAAGTGTGCATGAAGAACAGAAAGGCAGCTCCATGCAGTGGTTAGAAATGGGGCCCTGGAACAAATCCTGGATTTGAATTCTAACTGCTGTTTACTAATTGTGTGACCTTGTGTAAAATTATTTTGTCTTGTCTCCTCTAAGATTTAGTTTCCTCATCTGTAAATGTATATAAAAACTTAACATAGTGTATAATTCATTAAAATGCACCCTAAATTCCCATTTTATCATTGTGTTTATTTTCTTACAGTTTCTATTAGTTTCATTTCATAATCCATGCATATTATAGAAAATAACAAAAGTCACCCATAAAACTGCCATCTAGAAACCATTTTTGTTGACATTTTAGTATATTTCATTTAGTCTTCCTACAATGCATTTTCTCTATCTGAGATCTCATGAGGGATATACCCTTGCATGCTATATTTTTCCCTTTGATCACAGGATCAGCATTTTTCATGTAACTAAAATCCTTGATGACTATTCCTTTGGATGACATAGCCTCCCACTGTACACTTACGTAACTCTCTTAACTATAACACAAAAATCTCTCTGGGGAAAAAAATAAGTTTGTGTTCTTTTCTTTGGGAGAGAAGCAGCTAGGAGGCACCTGCATTGCAGGGGTTGTTTGTGCTGTCTACATACTTAAGAAGTAATAGGAGCAAGGGATTTGAGGCATAAAGGCTTTAAAATATTGCCCTAGATCTATCCACATGAGGAACATGGTCTTAGCTACTAGTCCAGTTTTCCAGATTTCCAAGTATGAAGTTCTACATAATTTCCTCAAGAAATCACAAACCTATGACTTTCACAAGGCAATTATTTCGATTTTCTGATTTCCATTTAAGTATCTCCTGTTACTTCTACTTCTGAAAAGGCTTTTTTTTAGAACATATAAGAAAGCATGGTTGTTGTGGTTAAAAATCGCCTTCCTGCCCATCACAAATAAAGCTATTTTCTTCTCTTTCTTAAGTGTTCTGAGAAATCAGCAGGTAATTAAGGGAAGATATTTATTAATAGATATATGGATGTTCTGTAATTGCCAGACATACATGAACGAAGCTAGGAGTTAACACAGATATATGTCTGCTCACACAATGCAGTCATTAGTTGGGTTGGCTTTTGTTGAACAATTTTAAAGCCTTGATTTGTGCATGTTTGTTTTAGACATCCTTGCCTAAACATCTAATGCTCCGTAGAAGTGCTTCCTACGTTTGTTATTAAAGCTTCTTACGCTCTGGTTTGGGGTATGTCTCCTTCCACAGGCCACCAAGACCAAACAGAAAATGCCTTGAAATGCAAACAGTCCCTGAATTATTATACCTATTACTTTTTATTAGTAGTAAAAACAAAAAAGAAGCAAGGAACAGTTCTATTTATGCAGAGCAGTTAGAACATAAATAATAATAAAATGCTAAAACTATAAAACTACTTACATGATATTAATTTAATTCTTATAAAAAGTAGGTGTAGGTATTGCCTCCATGTTAGCAAATGTAGTACATTTTGCTTTCATCCAATATTTATAACCAAAAAACATTTTGGTTTAGGAAATAAAGTAGTGATAAAAAATTACAGTCTTTGAATATTGGGCTTTGACTAGTCCCCTGCTGCCCTTTATTGTATGTTTCAGTAAAATACAGTACATCTTGCTGTTTTATTTCATTGTTTGTGGCCCGTGCAAAATCCTATTGTCCAGCTGCCCGGCGTAAATGAACAACAAATCAGAAGAACCAGAGAGACACTTTAACTGATTAAACTGGGTCTGGAATTTTCCTTTTACTGCTAAATTATCACCTTATTGCAATTATTTTTGCACATTGTGATTATTTTTACATATTGTGATCATTTCTGCAAAATTCTAGGGGAGATGCTAGTCAGAGGGCCAAGGCTACAGTACTCCATCTTAAAATCTCAAGCCCAATATAAAGACCAGCTTTCATATTCTAAAGTTGTGTCTTTTTCTCTCTAAAATTACTTAAATCAGCTGATTAATGGAGATTGAATAACTAGGCCTTTTTAAAAAATAATTTACTCGGGGCTCATCACTGTACACTTTTCAAAAAAGTTCTTTGACCTGAGGAATTCTGTCGTAAGTAAAGTAACATTTCATTTTGTCACAAAACAAAATAGAACAATGACACAATTCAGCCAGGTGTTGTGGCTCATGCCTGTAATCCCAGCACTTCGGGTGGGTGGATCACCTGAGGTCAGGAATCCAAGACCAGCCTGGCCAACATGTGAAACCCCATCTCTACCGAAAATACAAAAATTAGCCAGGTATGGTGGTACACACCTGTAGTCTCAGCAACTTGGGAGGCTGAGGCAGAAGAGTCACTTGAACCTGGGAGGCTGAGGTTGCAGTGAGCCAAGGTCACACCATTGCGCTCCAGCCTGGGTGACAGAGAGAGACTCTGTCTCAAAAAAAGAAAAGAAAATACCCTTGCTACAATTAAGAATCTCCTTTAGAGGTACCTGATAAAGCAGAATATATGACTTTTTAAAATAAAGAAAATGTAATGTTTCAATGAAAATCATAGATGTTTCTTTATCAAGGCCAGGTGTATACAGACAAAACAGAAAACCAGAGCCACCATGTATGGATGCACAAGTTGTACACTGCACAACTCCAGGGGAAGCCATTTATGTAGATAACCCGGTGAATGCTGCCTTGATTAAGTCTAATTTTGTGCCTTCTATTCAGGAATGGGTCTCCAAGTAAGTTAAAACAAAATTTAGGACCTAATATTTTTTAAATGTTTCTGAGTCAACATAAATCAACAGATATGTATTAAGTCGACTGTGATGAATTTTACTGGCTACACATGAAAAAACTAAAAATTTTACGTTAGTGGCATTGCAAAGAAAAGCAGTTAAATTGTATGTAAAATTTTTTAATTATATAAGGGAACAATTTTCAAGTACTTCAGGAACATTCACTACCAACAGACAATTACCGTGTTGTCACATATGGTCATTTTCCAGATGTAATAGTGAATCTGGCCAGGGCTCCCTCTGCCTGGTTACACTGGAGTAGTTGTTCTGTGCACTCGAAAGTAATAAAGTGACATTTCTTTTCAAATATTGTGCTACTCACCTCTGTCACCAATGTAGACTCACCTTTTTTTTTTTTTTTTTTAACCTCACATCAGAATTAATAAGGTTTAAGTGCATCTGGAGGAGGGACCCACATATTTACAACTTCATTTTAATGTATAATAGAAGAAGATAAATTCAGACAGCAAACCAATTCCAATGGCAAGTTTTTCCTTACAAGTGCCATCTCTACTGAGTTTATCAGAGTCTCTTCTTATTTAAAAAAAAATTGTCACCTGCTAGATTTAGGCATATATTAAAGACATCTAAGTGATTAAATCACAAGTGATCTACATATGTTAGCATATGCTGGAGAAGGACTTTTCACTCTACTCTTTAGCTACTTTTGTTTCCTTGAACCTTGCCTTGACTATGCCTGATGACAATTGTTCAATCATATATTAGGATCAACTCAAGATGTATTTTGTAAGGGCAAAGCAACTCTGTTTACCATGATGTGGCAGGTCGAAATCTTTCTTTATATATCCTTACCAGTGAGCACACGCTTGTACGTAAACAGCCAGGAAAATTCAATCCCCAACTTGTGTACACACAAACAGGCATTCAGATATTTGATCTGAGCTCGTGTTGAAAGTAAGAATTGCTCTGCAGGAAAAGCACCCCCACCCCCACCATTGGCATGTTTGTGACATGGGAAATTGCTGGAATTCTCAGATTGCTAAGGTGCAGGCAAATGATTAACATGTCTCCATAAATCACTGCAGATTTAGGATTTACATACATGCGAAAATGGCAGGGACTCTTGGGTCTTCTATTTATAAAGGCAGTCCTTCTTTTCTTTTCTTCTTTTGCTTCTTCCCAAACCCCTCCCCTTTGGATCAAAGAGAGAATTCCAAGCAGACTGAAAAACAATGGTAAATGTTTGCATTGCTGAAATTCACGCTGGTGCCATAAGTGGATTTAAGGCGGACTGGGCTCTATAAACAAAATAAAAAGATGGCATCCAAATGAAAATATGTAAAAAAGAGACTGGGGAAAAATGCTTCAGAGAAGCAGTCTGGTTAGTTGTAAAATGACTTTAAATTAGGCTTTAAAAAGGATTGCTAAATCTTGACACATATATGAGCAGCTTATTATCATGCAATTGTGCAGTAGTTGCTTGATCTTGTTACTGATTCGTCACATATGAATAAATGATTAATTACCAGAAAGGCTAAAACAGAGTAGAGTGAGAGTACTGAAGCTCACCCTGAAAGAGGGGCTTAAACACGTTTATTGCCCTTTAAGTGCATTTCATTAAGGCCAATTAAGGACTTTCATGTCTTATTAGAAAAATGAAGTAGATTTATGAGGTTTTCGTAGGTTGTAAATGCTGGGGCTAGCAGATACAAAACTGAGTCGAAATGTGGTAGTTAAGAGCTAAGAAAATATATACAAATGCTCCCAGAAAGCAAATATTTAATGGCAGTAAAAAGCTGGTTCAACATGAAGGTGATCTTTAAATAAAAGAAAGGGCATAATTTTTATTTCCTCTTGTCTACTCACTATAAACTTAGGGATTTGTGCATGGGAAAGGTTTCTCTCTGCAATTCAGGAACCTACTTCAGGGTGGGGGGGAAAAAGCTAACCCTAACCTCACAGCCACCACGTCTTTTGTCAAAACCAAAGTATACACCAGTAAAAATGCTCTTTCAATTCTAGGGTGAGAAATACATTTCTGAAAGAGAGAAAGCTCGAAAGTAAATCCAGCACTGACATGGTTGTTAATAAACAAACAGCAAGCAAAATTCACTGGCAAGGGCCTAGCTTCCCACTTTTCTGGTCCTGTCAGATGGTGTCAGAACATTAGCCCAACCAAATGGTTACTATACACCCTGAATTTCCTTGATTCGTTTTCAAGGAAAATTACCATGACATGTTAGCAAGCATGTTCTGCTGCCCTTTGGGAATGATTATCACCCCAACACCATTCTAGCCATGGGGTTTATTTATTTACTCAACATTCAGACGGCTCCTTTACTCTTTGTCTCTGTCACACACATACATACATACACAAATACACACACAGTACACACCACATACACACCATACACACACACTACACACATACACATACATACATACACACACACCCGTAAACACACACATACACACTATACACACCACACACACACACACAGACTTAGGTAATATTTCCTCAGGGGACTCGTGCAGCTTTTTCAAATGCAGGAAAATGCATTTATGAATGTTTGGTAAAATGCACACCATTATGGAAAGCCTCAACTGTTTATCATATACCCTCTTGGATAAATAATTTAAAATCACATGAAACTTCTTCAAGAAAATAATCAGCTGAAGATGTACAGTCACAACTTTTTAAGTTCAAATCTCTCCTCCTTTAAAAAATGAGTATTGGCAAGTAGGGATATTATGTCTTCTTGATTTAAAAAAAATATATAAGAGAATTGCTATACAGCACATGAAAGATGTTCGAAACTCGCCAACAGTTTTGCAGCACACACGTATTACTTTAAAATGAACGCCTGCGTTTTGCTTGTTTAAAACCTATTTACTGCCACAGAAAAGAGTGAACATGGAACTTTAGCACTTCTTCAAGAGCACTGACAAATTTTTCTGCTGAGAACCTTTAAAATGGTACTACTAGAAGATCTAACAGCAGGAAATCAGATTAACTGTGCTGTTTCAGAGGAAAAGATGAAGAGGTGGTGGATGATATTTATAAATGTGGAAGTTGTGAAACTGAAGGTAAAGTCCTACAGGAACATCGCTGCCAAAAATAACAACAAACACACAAAACAGCAAACAAAATATTAATTTCAGTGTCTTTAGTATAACACTGTTTTGTTCTGTGAATTAGATTTTCCAAACAAACGATGGCCTGGACAGAGACCTAAAGCAACTAGCCATGTATCTGTTCAGACTCTGCAAAGAATTTTATTGAACTGAAATGTGATGAGCATCTGTCCTTGGTGATTTATTCCAAACAGCGGAGATGTTATAAAATGAACACATTGCATCTCCTGCTATAAAAGAGAAACAAAATGATCTTTTAGTTAATATCCAATCAAACTTCAAGACACCTTATGGAGCACAAGAATTTCATGGGATCATTTCATTCCATTGCACCTTTCTCCAGAATGCTAAAATGGGATTACCTTAAGAATTTCTAAAATGCAGAGCTAAATGTGTATATCCAGTTTTGGGTTTTTCCAGATCAACAGACGCCACTTGATTTTTATTTTTATTTTGACAACCCAAAATGTAAGCCCAGGCTAGGGTGCTAATTACCAATAAGTTCTTATTAAAGAACCAAGAGTGCTTTTTCAGAAGGTTCAATACCAATTTGGGCCTCAGGGTCACTGAGTTACAAATAGGAGTGGAACCTTTTCAAGTTCAGGATTGGATACATTTTGTCAGGCACAATAGACTATTTCTGGGAGAATTGCTGCCTAAAAAGAAAAAGAGAAAAGAAGTTGGGTTTAAAAGCCTCCCAAAACTTCTAGTATGAGAATTTTATTCCATAAAAGAATTTTCAGATGGCTTCTGTACAGATGAATCCCAAATAGATTAACACCCATGAGATAAGCATAGGGACATTAAAATTATAACTCATACCCCAATATTTCCATAATAGCGCAGTTTGAAATTGTCAAATAAACAAGACAAGTTTTATCTAATGTAGCCAATTTACTTTTAAGGAGTTCACTAAAACTAGGGAATTAAACTTTCAAGTGGTGAAAAGGTAATTTCTGTTTATACCCAACACAGAAAAAAAGTCTCAAATTATTAGAGTTTAGAATAAAATGAAGTTTTAATATTAGGAAAAGAGAATAGTTTCTATGGAATCATCGAGCTAAATCTGCCAAACACAAAGAGTAGAAATGAGATAAAGAAGGATTTAGTACATTCAAGCAGAGCTGGACAATTTCAAACTCAACATGGACTTATTTCTCCCTGAATTTTCTGAGTTGGTCGCCCATAAATCTTCATTGTAATGAACAGACTGCCAAGTCTTGCCCTTTCCTTCAGGCAGCTCAAATTCTAATGAAATCCTATCTATCTATAGAGATTATTGGGCATGCTTAGCATACCTTGAACATACTGTCAGGCAGAGCTTTGTGGTGCCACTGTGGGGTAGACAGTTTTGAAATAGAGGGGTGACTTTAAGGAAGCAGGCATAAATCTGATCAGTTGTTGTAGAACTCAGACTACGCTTGGAAAAACCTACAGCTCCATTTTAAGGCAACTAGCAGTTTTCAGAGGTGGAAAGCTCTGGGCTGAAAGCAAAGGTCACAAACTACCAGCCTGAAAGCCTGATTTCAATCACATATATGTTTTGGTAGGGTTGCACAGTGCTTTTAAAACTGGTAAGCCATTATTTAAAAATCAGGTTGCTTGCCCCCCCCCCCCCACCCCCAACTTTCTGGCTTCTTTTGAAAAATTGGAAAATCTGAAACAGTGGCCCAAGCTCCCTATGGCAATGGCCAGCTCTTTCTCTAGCATCCAACCCATCCTTCCAGTCTCTATCATATTGTTACAGCCTGCTTCTCACTTGTCTGACCCTTGAGTTTGGACCCCAGGCTTACAGTCTCTGAGCCCTTTCCTCAAATCCCTTAAAATCCTCATGCATCTTAGTTCAATGAACTGCTAACCAGAAATAAATAA
>NW_016806392.1:3790875-3818794 GCF_001698545.2 Rhinopithecus bieti | reverse complement strand
CCCAACTTTCTGGCTTCTTTTGAAAATTGGAAAATCTGAAACAGTGGCCCAAGCTCCCTATGGCAATGGCCAGCTCTTTCTCTAGCATCCAACCCATCCTTCCAGTCTCTATCATATTGTTACAGCCTGCTTCTCACTTGTCTGACCCTTGAGTTTGGACCCCAGGCTTACAGTCTCTGAGCCCTTTCCTCAAATCCCTTAAAATCCTCATGCATCTTAGTTCAATGAACTGCTAACCAGAAATAAATAAGAAATTGAGGTGCTTTGTTTAGGAACTATGTGAGCTACCTGAAAGTTTACTACAAAATAAAATTCTGAAGATGGACTTATCACATTTTTAATCTCTTATGCTACAGATCAGAGAACTATGACCCATGGATGTGCCAAATCCTGCTGCTGTCCAGTTTTATAAATAAAGTTTTATTGGAACTCAGCCATGTTTAACTGTTTGCATCTTGTCTGTGGGTGCTTTACATTGCAATCCTTAGAGACCATATGAGCTGCAAAGTTTAAATATTTACTATGTGTCCTTTTACGGAAAAAAAAAATGTACCAGCCCTCGCTTTTTACTCTAGACTTAAAGATGGGATCGCATTTCTAAAGCCAATGAATGACGCTGAAGCTCTGCTTAATGACTACTGCCCCTTCCCAGGATGCTTTGCATCTGCTAAGGCCACCTGCATGGATCAACTGTTTATTTTCTGTGTGGGCAGGGCCACATTCCAAATCCAGAGAGTATCCATTTAATGAGTTTATTTCCCCAGTACCTATATACTGTAGGTTTTTAAATTCCCTTTGGTGGCCACCTCAGGAGATGCCTATTTTGTTGGTAATTTATGAAGTGGCTATATCTCAGCTTAATTTTCTAAAATAATACATTCAGGGGGATAAATCTGAAGTCTATCCTGCCCAAGGTTTCACTGAGCAATTTTAATCATTGTGTGCCCTGTCTGGCACCATGTTATATGTAGTCCAAAGTGTCTCCATAACACAGTTTTTTCTGCCTCTTTAGAAGCAATATAGTCAATAAATCTAAGGGTCAACCAACGAGATAAAAATGATGCAGCTCTAAAGATTGATGAGTGGTATTCTTCCCACCCTAGCCTATGGGAAATATTAACACTAGCCAACATCTGTTTAGGTCTGAATCTGTGCCATACTTTGTGCCATGAAACACTGAAACACTTTGTCGTGTAACACTGCTAGTAGCCCCATGAGATAGGTACTGCTGTCCTCCCATTTTATAGAGGAACAAACTGAGAGTTTACTGAAGGTCAGGAATTTAACAAAGAGCAGAACTGAGACTAGAATTCAGATCTATCTGACTTGACTTTCATTAAGATTTCATGAAGCTGGAGAGATTGCCATTGGGAGCCATTGGGACAAAATCCTTTTCCAGCTGCAGAAATTGAGCAATGAATAAGGATTCATCTTGACAGGATGACAGATTTGTGATTTTAGTCTGAAATTGCTCAAATTTCTGATAGGTCATTTAAGACATTGTGCTGTGTAAAGTAAAGCACCTTCTATTTTGCTTTAATTCATCTTTCTCTTTGAACTGTGTCTATAATTCTGATGCAAAAGATTCGAGGGTGTAAACAAATATCAGAAGCCTCTCAGATGTAAAGATATTCCAGAGGTATTTCTGAATTGCCTTCATTTATACTTAGCTTACCTTCTAGTTGGTGAAGTTCTCAAGTTGATTTTCACCTCCTAGGTAAGCACGAAGCTTCCTATTACCAGCGGAACTATCCCTGTACCCCATCGGGGGCAATCAAGGTTATTGGCTTCCTCCTCCTACCCTCTCCACCTCTACTAGCAGAATATGGTCCAGTATTCTTCCCCCACTGAGGGAAGTTTGGACCCTAGACTTACAGTCTTTGAGCTTATTTGTTGACAAATACTATAACTATGTTTATGTGTCTATTTGTTGACAAATACTACAAACATGTTACTACCTCTTGCGACCTGGAGAACCCCGCACCCTCCCCCCACCCCACCCTTTTGTAACTCAAAAGTCTCTGGATAAGGATGTGAGGCAGAAATTTAGATGAATTAGAACAGAAAGAAGAATCTTCTGGAATTTGTCATGTTACTGGGGATATTTGATTTTTTGTTTGTTTGTTTGTTTGACTTAATTCAGAAGCTTTCCTCTCAGTAAGAAAAACAATAAGAATTTGTGTTTGAAATACAAGCTTTTGTATTTCACTTCAATCTTCCTACCTGTAAAAAATGTTCCCATTGCACAAGCTTTCTTACTAACAACGACTGGTAATTTGAGAGAAAACCCCCTTTTTAGCGAGGAGCAGGCACATTGTCTGAGCAGTCACCCGGGGAGGAATGTGTCATAAAGGCACATTCCTCATAATCAAGGATAATTCAAAAGGGAAACAGTGATCGAACATCTATGAGAGCCAACAGAAGCCTAATCCTGAGCCCAGCTCTGCAGACGGGGACATAGGCTGCTGCAAAGCCAGGGCAGATGCCAGGGAAGGGACCAGCCACAAATGGAACAGAAGTCCAGTCCAGAGCTTGGCATCTGGGTTCTTCAGCTGCCAGCCTTGCCTCGCGAGTAGCCACAATGTTTGGCTCCTGTGCAGAAAACAACAGAGGATGAGGCTAAAGAGGTCCATGCTCTGTCCTGCCAGCAACAGGATGAGGCAGTGCCAAGAGAAGACTGCAGTGCCACACGGGTGCCAATGTGCCTTGGAACGGCTTTTATATTTTCTAAAGGGACAACAGAATTCCTGCAAAAGAAAAGCCGGATCCAACCCTCAGAACCATTTTCCCATTTTCTTTCAAAAAAAAAAAAAAAAAAGAAAAAAAGAAAGAAAGAAGAAAAGAAAAACCCTGCTATTCCTGTCCACAGTCCATTTTTTCACAAGGTTAACATGGCCAGGTCTCTTTCTGCTTCTCTTCTGTGTCCCATATCCTCACATTAAAACCAAGCTGGCAATTTGTTTCATATCCATTACTAACCTTCTGATTATAACTTCCCTATTATTATTTGCTTTCATTTAGTTTCCAGAAAAAAAATCATCAATAGAATGTGTGGAATGGGGTGGGGGATGCAGAAGGTCATGGAATAGCCTGAGATATCCATATAGGTTATGAGTTGAGTAAGCCATTTCAACCCTGAGGATCTGTAGTAGGTTTTCAAAGACCTAGTCTTCTATTTATAAGGCAGGATTGTTGTGGTTGTTCAACTGGGAAGACTGTGACAAAACCAAGGAGGTAAGATGCCAGCATTAGTAAAATCCACTACCTAGATATCAATTTCTTGAAACATCAGAGATTACAAATAAAGGAGTAGAATCCTTTTGCCCATTCACATGAGGTGAATGAAGATGGAGGAAGAAGAAAATAAAGAAGCCGTGGAGGACACGGAGACCCTTCACTGTGGTGGGGCTCCTCTTGCCTTACTCAAATTAATGCGCAGAACTGTCAACCAGAAAAACTCAAGCACAGTTTATTTTTGGTAAGAAAATACAAAACCTCTTGTCCTTATGGAGATCTTGATTTTGTCGCTTCCTGTCTTGTAGAAGATGAGTAAATTTGAGAATGTTATATGTAAGGCTTTCAAGATAAAAAGCAAGGACATTTTATCTACTAATATTACTAGGCTCTCATTTTCCCATTAAAAATCCATATTAGGCTCAGCGCAGTGGCTCACACCTGTAATCCTAGCATTTTGGGAGGCCGAGGTGGGCAGATCATGAGGTCAGGGGTTCGAGACCAGCCTGACCAACATGGTGAAACCCCGTCTCTACTAAAAATACAAAAATCAGCCAGGCATGGTGGCGGGCACCTGTAATCCCAGCTACTCAGGAGGCTGAGGCAGGAGAATCGCTTGAACCTGGGAGGCGGAGTTTACAGTGAGCCAAGGTGCCGCCATTGCACTATAGCCTGGGTGGTGGAGCGAGACTCTGTCTCAAAAAAAAAAAAACAAATTAGTAAATACGAAGGTCAAACATTAACATCTTCTTAATTATTCTCACACCACCTCTTATGTTCTAAAGTTTCTTCAGCAGAATACCTGAATGATTGATACATAAAACAGGCACAGACCTTTAGCATTCTAAGTGCAATTCTTATATAATTTGGGGGGAAAAAAAACAAGGCTTCTCAAGGTAACTGTAACTATCTCACTATTCCCTAGCATAAAGCAAATACCATACTCCACTCATGACTCTAATTTTACTATTTTTCTTCTAATCACAATGCTTTTGCTTGAATTATTCCCTTTTTTCAGGTTAACTTTCTTCACCAACATTCTTTTCAAGGCTTAGCTTCAGTTATGAAACTTTACAAGGACCTTTCTTTTTCTCCAGTTCGTTCATCATTCATGATCTCTACCACAGATCTCCGCATTGATTATACTGCCTTGTAATTTAGTAGTTGTCATGTAAGTATTATTTACACAATGGTGGTCACCCTGAAGGAAGGAAGGGGTCATGACTTCTAGTTTTCTTTATCATGGGTTGAACCCATGATAATAGTGTGACATCTTAGAAAAAAATTACTTGCTTTTCAAATTAAAATTTATCTCCATACAGATTTTAATCTCTATATGGATGATTAAAAAAATAAAGCTTTGACAAGACAAGCTTTACATCTCTGTCAAAAATTAATATTTTTATGGTGAGTTAATATCATTTATGGGGCACCAACTATGAATACAAAGGCTAGGGTTCAAAGAAGAGGGACCCTATGTTCAAAGGAGCTAAGTCTAGAGCAATGAGCACAATAACAAACACTTGTGACTTGATCCCACATGTTTACTATCAAGAAAGGACACAATCACCTCATTGGGTTGGCTGCCATCACAGTCTCTGGAATCTCTCCCAAATATTATTTCATAGTTCACTAGTTTGATTTTTAATCTTTTAATGGCATACTAAATTCATTTAAGCCGCATATTTGAGGAAAAAATGCTTTGCAATGTTTTTCTAGGGAGTTCCCAGAGCATTGTTCACCTGAAAGTGTTACTTTACTATCAGAGAAAGAAAAAAAAAGAAATCAAGAAAATCAACATCAGATGTTGACTTAATGCCTGTCTTGTCTGGGGACTATGCCTCTTAAATGTTTAAGGAGTTTTTATTTATTTTATTTTATTTTATTTTAATAAGAACATTATTTTAAAAATCAACACCAGTCTGCAAACTTAAAGGCTACCATGTAGAACAAAGAGAATAAAAGAGAAATGGAAATTGGTTTAAGGACTTTCAGCAATACCAATAGAAAGAAGATTTGTTCAGAGATGATATAGCAATGACATTTTATGTCAGATGTCAACATGTCAAAAATAATTGTGTTTTGTTGCAATAATGAAATAAAATCCCTTCTTTTCTTTTGTTTCTTCATAAATGCATATACCACATAAAGCAAGCACTTTCAAAATGTGCCATTCTGCTTACAAACAATATTTACTCTTCTGATGCAGTTTGAATACCCAGTGTTAGAAAAGATGTTAAAGGCCAGGCAGTCTTTAACTGCCAATGGAAAAGCATAGCCAGTCGCTAGGTGGAAAGAGACCTTTAGCTGAGTATTGCTCACTCTTCTTTTCTTACCTCAACTGTCTCCTAACACCAGTCCTAACCACAACCCTAACCCGCCACTTAGTGGTAGAGACATCTGTTTCACAACAGTTGAAGAGAAGATGGATCTTTTTAAAATGTACAGTCTACTAACATGCTAAGGCATTGCCACTCATAATTCTTATGCGTTCTTTTGTTCTTTTACAAGACATTTGTTGGAGATTGAGTAGGCGCAGCCAAAATGGCAACTGAAAGGACCGGTGTGGGGAAACCCATTAAATGCAGCCAAAACAGGATGCCTATTTCAATTCACAAGATCCTTCTTTCCCTCACTGATCATTTCAGTCTTTTGCACAGGCCTTTTTCGTGAGTGAAAATGAAATTCATATATGTACTTTCACCAAGAAACAAAATGGGGCTTTAATGAAGAAAAAGTTTTTTTACTTTTCAGATTGGCCCAGTGTGGATTTTAGCTCTCTGTGTATCACAAGAAATAAAGCTGTAGGCAAGACAAAGATGTTCACACCTCTGCCAAAAATTAATATATTTTTAAATGGTAAATTATCATCAAAAGTTTTATACATATTAGTGATGATCTGACCTCCAACTGTTCACAGTTATGTCCAATCCACACACACAGAAGGAGAAAATCTGTCTACTATGAATGTTCGATTTGTTCAATTCCCTGCCATGTCTTTTCAGCTGCTAATGCTGCTCCGTGAACAGATAATGACTTTAATGGGAAAGGAAAACCAACAGGGATAAACTACTTTAATTTTTGGAAGTGATAATGTATAACTTAGATATGTTTTACCATCATGTTTATCTGAGTATATACGTGTGTGTGTGTGTGTGTATATATGTGTGTGTGTGTGTACAATTTTAAAGCAACAACCCGCTTCCAGAAGTTGATGGCATTTCAAAATAAAGTCTTGTGTTATTTTGAAAGCAGTATCTGCCATATTGGAGAAGGAATGCCTTCCAACTCAAATGAACAAACATTTGCTGTATACCTACTATGTGCTGGGTTTGTGTGTGTTGAGGGTTTGTGTGTGTGTGTTTGTGTGTGTGTTGAGGGTTTGTGTGTGTTGAGATGATGGCAGGAAGTTGCAAAAACAACATAGTGAGTTTGATAAAATTCAATTGAGAACCTAACAAAATGCCACACAATCCAGTTTCATATCCAAAATACAGGACAATTAGAAACCATCCTGAAATCTATCAAAGTACAAGCCAAGGCTAAGTTACCAATGAGAAGCTGGCCATTCCATCACATTTCTATATGTTCTTTCTCTAGAAAGTCATTTTCATTGCAATAGAAACAGCAAAAAAGACCTCAGATAGGAAAAATGGAGGTCTTAAGTCACATTGAGTCCAATGATAATTATAACTCCAGCAAAGACAAAAAGGGACAATTAACCAAGGGACCCTCCCTACCCACAAGGAGAGTCAAAACAACAGAAGCCAGGTTAAAATATTCACATTTAAGTCCTATAAAATCTTAACTTACACATCACTTCATCTTGGAAATTGTGAAGGGTTTCTCCTCTGAACAGAATTTTTGTTATTACAAAATGTATACATTAGAAAACTAATTCAATAGCCCTCATTTTAGGCTGACATTTATAGAAATTTCAAACATTATACATTTACAGGAGTGTATGAAAGATGTCACTCACCACGTGCATGTGGCTCCAGGATACCAGCCCCCTGGTTCTCCTAGGTCACTGGTGGTGGCTCTTTCTCCATCTTTTTGCTTGTTCCTCCCCGTCTCCCCATTGGAGTCTCCCAGTGCTCAGTCCTTGGTCGTCTTCTCTTCTCTACACACATTCACTCCCTGAATTTTAAATACCACCTCTATGCTAACTACTCCCAAATTTGTACCTCCTCCCCAGAGCCCTGTTCTGAACTCCAAATGCCTACTCAATATTATCACTTGTGTGTTTAAATTCGACAGGTCCAAAACTCTTGATCGTTTCCCCCAAACCTACCTTACCCATGGACTTTCTATCAACTGGTAACAACTCCATTCCTCTAGTTGTTAGTAACATGACTGATGCCTCTCTTTCTTTCAGAAGCCACGTCTGTACTGTTAGCAAATCCTGTTGGCTCAATCTTCAAAATCTTTCTGGAATCCAGTCACTTCTCACCACCTCTACTGCTACTAGACTTAATCAAAACAATCAATAACCTGGGTTATTGCAACTGCCTCTTCATAGGTCTCTGTACTTCATCCTTGCTCCATGCCTATTCTCAACACAGCAGCCAAATAAATCCTTTTAGAATGTAAGTCAGATTGTGTCACTCTTCAGCTCAGAAATCTCCAGTGGCTCCCACTTCACTCAGAGGAAAAACCAAAATCCTTATAATAGCCTACAAGGCTTTAGAATCTGGCCTCCAGCTGCCTCCCTAAATTCACCTCCTCTCACCCTCTCACTTTACTCCCACCACTTGGACTCCTTAGGACCTTAGCACATGCTGTTCTCTCTGTCTGAAATGTCCTTTTCCCAGACATCCACCCAGCTTTCATATCACTTTCTCAATAAGGCCTAATCTATTCTATTCAAAATTGCAACCTGTCCCTCCCCACTATTCCACTTTACTTTTCTTTTTCCATTGTCATATGACCTTTCACCATACTCTATAATTTATTTATGTGGTATGCTTATTATTTAATATCTACCCACCCCTTCAGAACATAAGAACTACGAGGCAGGAATCTTTATTTGTTCATTTGATTTATGTATCCTCAGCACCTAGAACAGTGTCTGGCTCATAGTAGGTATTTAATACATATTATTTTAATGAATTTCATGTGATAAATGTATACCAAATATTTAAACTCTCTAGGCATTGGTCATATATTAATAAATCATCTCTCTGTTCTATGGAGCTAATATCTTAGTAAGAAGAGAGAGATAATTAACAAGTAAACTAATAAATAAGATAATTTCACATGGCAGTAAGTACTGTGAAAAACAACCAGGGTGATGTGAAAATTGTGGATGGGCAACTTCAGATGGAATAGTCAAGGAGGTCTTCTCTGAAAAAGTGACCTTTGTGTTGAAATATGAATGATAGATGGAACTAGGCCACAAAGATTTTGGAAGAGAACATTTTAAGCATAGGAGACAGATCAATGAAAGATCTAGGGCAAGGATATGATCAGCCTATAAGGAATAGAATGAGAGACAATGTGGATGATGAAAGTCGGTGTGGAGGATAGGTGGAAGGTGAGTTTGAAGAGTTAGGCATGGCCAGGTCACATAGGCCTTGTGTACCATGTTAAAGAGTTTAATTTTATTCTATGTAGAACACGATCTGATTGATACTGTAAAAATATCATTCCAGTTACTTTGTGGAGAATGGATTGAGAAGGAAAAGGGTGGAAACAGACACTGATTAAGAATCTATTGCAAGATGGGAGTCTTTCACTTCTGGCAATGTGATGGCTTAAATATTCTAGGGGAAAAAGATGGTCCATTGCAAAATGCCTTCTGCTGAATATAGCACAATAAACTTGTTTTTAAATACATTATTGAGCTCATAAGAAAAAAAAGGGAAATCGTTGGGGCAAAAATAAAATAAGATTAAACAAGGAATCGAAATCAGAGTGCTAAGAAAACTTGGTACTCAAGACAGTCCTGGGGGTAAAAGTCAACATATGAACCTAGAGATGTGGAAAGTAATGGTCTCCACCAAAATGAAAGACGAGGCCACAAGGCTGCATAATGTAAATAGGCTGAATTCAAACCCCTGCATAATAATGGAACCCTCAAAGAGGCCACAATCTCAATGAGAGGATGATCTAGAAAAAAAGATCTACTTGCCTACCCCAAAGGAAGCCATTAGAAAAAGCTGTCTCACCGAATCTTGGCTCCAGATATAAGAATAATTACAGTATAAATAATACAACAATCTCTCTGAAATGTGTAACAAACTGTCTTCAAATAAGCCTAGGATTAAAATTTATATTAACTGTACAATTAAGGAAATCTTAAACTGAGAACACAAAGTCAACACAATGACCCATACATTTAGAAATATTGAAGTAAAATTACAAAATGACAATAGAGAGAGAATATCTTAAAAGCATCCAGAGAGAAAAGACAAAACACTGGTATAGGTCATTGCATTGATCAGAATCATGAGAAAGATGCTGATTAAAGTTAGACTTTGTAAACTTGGTTAATAGTTAAAGGCTAATCACTAACCAAAAAGAAATGGAATATAAATTCTAAACTAACAGAGGGGGAAAATTAAGAAAAAAATTTAAATCAACAAGAAGAAAAATCAAATCCAGGGGAAAACAGGATACACTTAAAAACAGAATGAAAACAAGTAAGAATAAAAAAAACAGAATGCTATATTATCAATAAAATTACAATAAATCAAACTGGAAAATAGAAATTTAGCTCTATGGAGTTTACAAGATATACACCTACATGCACAGAAATGGAAAAGTAGAAAATAAAAGCATACAGAAATATGGCAGACAAGTACTGATCAAAAGGAAGAATAGCCATATTAATATCATATCACATATCACTCATTTTCTTATGAGCTCAATAATGTATTTAAAAACAAGTTTATTGTACTATATTCAGCAGAAGGCATTTTGCAAGAAACCATTATTAGGGATAAAAAATTGACATACAGAAAAAGACAGAAAGACAGACAGACAGATAGAGACAGAGACAAGAGTGTATCTGAGATATATATATATATAGATACATATAATATATAGATATATGTAATATATATATAATCATATATATATATATATCAGACCAGAAAGGGAAAACAACTAAAAACTTTATTGTACCAATTAAAATAGCTTTGAAATACATAAGATTACAATTCTAATAGAAGATTTTTAAAATTTATCTTACTAATTAAAAGGTCAAAATTAGTAGAAATATAGATTTGAATAGCAAAATTAACAGGCTTGATTTAATGGACATTGAAAGAACCTTGCTCCAATTAAAGAATGCTATTATCTTAAACATATAGAGCATTTACAAAAATTAATCAAATATCAGGGCACAAAGTATTAAGAAACTTCAAAAAAATATGTATCATATATTCCATACTCCCTCACCAAAATGCAACATCATTTAAAATATATTGAAAGAATAACTTTTAAAATATTATGTATTAACATTTAAAGTATACTTCTAAATGCTCAGAGACTAGAGAAAAATAAAATATAAATTTTAAAACACAAGTCAAAATAAATGGAATGCAGAGCCATTTTTTAAGGTCTATAATGGAAAAAAACAGAAAGGCTGAAATTTAGTCAACAAAGTGTCCAAATTAAAAGTTATAAATGCAAAATCTATGAATTAATGAAGTAGAAGACAAAAATTTAATAATATAAAATAATCATTAAAAAGTAATTCATTAAAAATGGGACATAATAGTAAACAACAAAATGAGAAGTTGATTTTTTAAAATACTAATAAAATAGTCAAATTTATGGTGAGATTGGTCAAGAAAAAAGAAGCACAAATAAACAATATTTTAAATGCAAATGGGGTTACAAATTCACACACAGAAAATTTTTAAAAATTAGGATATCCTGAACAATATTAGGCCAATAATCAAAAACTTAAATGAAGGAGACAAATTCCATTAAAAATACACAACTTAATAAAACTGACTCAAGAAGAAACAAAAGATATCAATAATCTAGTTAACCTTTTAAAACACTGTAGTTTAAAAATCTTCCACCAAAACCCACCAGTTTAGATTGTTGAATAGGTGAGCTGTCGTAAATTTTCAGGAAGCAACACTTTTAAGGTTATATAGTGAATACAAAAAGAAGGATCATTTCCCAACTCATTTTATGGAGGTGGTATAACCTTGATATTGAAACTATTACAAGGTCCTACTAGAAAAGGAAAATGCAGGCCAGTATCACTCACAAATATGGATATGAAATTTTAAAAATATTAACGAACTGAATCCAGATCTATAATTTTATTTAAAGTAATTCATCTTAATCAAGTTAGATTTATCCCAGGAATGCAAGTCTGATTTAGTTATAGAAAGTCACGTAATTAATGTATCACAATAAAAAATAAACAAAAGATAAAAATATATGATAATCTCAATGGATATAAATATTTCAACAAAATTTAAAACCTACTCATGATAAAAATTTGTAGCAAGTCAGAAAATCAAGATAACTTCACTAAGCAAAAAAACAGTATCTACCAAAAATCTACAGTACACATAACATGTAAAATATTAGAGTCACTGTCTGTGTGTTTTTTGTTTCTTGTTTTTGTTTTTGAGACAGCGTCTCACTTTGTCAGCCTGGCTGAAGTACAGTGGCTTAGTCATAGCTCACTTCAGCCTGAGATAACTGGGCTCAAGCAATCCTCCTGCCTCAGCTTCCCAACTAGCTGGAACTACACGTATATGCTACCATGCTCAGCTATTTTTTTTTTTTTTTTTTAATTTAGAGATGGAGTCTCACTAGATTACCCAGGCTGGTCTTGAATTCATAGCCTCAAGTAATACTCTACTGCTGCCTTGACCTTTCAAAGCACTGGTATCTGGGATTACAGGCATGAGCCACCATGCCCAATCTAGAATCATTGTCTTTAAAATTAGAAAAACATTCCTCTATGGTGGTTCTAGTCAGCAAAGTATGAAAACATTCATATTTTAGTTTCATAAAGAATACAAGTTTAGAAATCAAAAAGAGAAACTACAGTAATTAGCATATGATAGGATTTTTTACACAGAAAACTCAAACCTACAAGCAAATTATTTTAAAGCAAGGTTTAATCAAGATAAAATCTTAATATACAAAATTAATTACATTTGTATAAACCAGCAAAACATAAAATGTAATTTTAAAAGACCATTTATACACTAAAATATTTACAGATAAAATAATATAATATCTTAGATTTGCTTCAAAATAATATGGGATAAGAGAAAGGTTAGAGGGTACAGATGAAACAAGATAGGCTATGTAATGATCATTGTTAAAGCTGGTTGATGAACAAACCAAGCCCATTACACTATTCTCTCTATATTTATATACTTGAAATTTTCCATAATAAAAGTTTTTCAAAGGTAATACAAGTACTAGAAGAAAACATGGGTTAAATTCTTTATAACCTAACATGGGAAAAACTTCTCAATTTGCCCACATAAAACAAAACAAAACAAAACTTGTATAGCAAAAACAAGGACAAAAAATAGAAAATACCATAAGTACAGTGAAAATATAAATATCAAACTGGACAAAAAGAATTTGTAACAAATCATAGACAAAGAGAAAATTCCCTAACATACAAAGAGCTCCTCCTAAAAGTTGAGAAGACTAATAATTCACAAGGAAAATAAGGAAAATACGTACAAAATATAAATAGGCAGGTCACAGAAATGAAAAGATGTTCAACCTTGCTTATAAGAGAAATGCAAATTAAAACTCCTGTGAAGATAGATTTCTCACACATCAGATTGGGGAGAAACCAGATCATGATGACATGATTTCTTGGCAATGCCATGGGAAAATGAGCAGTCTCCTCATTTCACACACACACACACACACACACACACATGCTCCCATGGGGATAAATTTAGCAATATTTAGCAAAATATAATATACATATTTAATCCAGCAAAGCCACTTCTAGAACTCTAGCCCCAAGATGTAATGACAAAACATAAATAACATGGGCACAAAGTTATTCATTGTGGTATTATTTTCAATAGCAAAAGACTGGAAACCACCCAGATTCCACTATTGGAAGCTGGTTGGATAAACTATGGTAAATCCACACAACACAGTATAATGCAGCCGTAAAAAGGAATAAGCTGTAAAAAAGGAATAAACCATCATCTATAAATGTTGATATGGGATTACATCCACATACATATATATAGCTAAACAAAATAAAAGGAATATGCAAAAAATTATTTATGGTTCATTACATGCTATTTTCAGACTTTATTGTTATTTTATACTTGCTCTAAACATACCATTGTGCAAAAGAAAGAAAGGTAAATAAAATTTTATATTGCTAACTTTTATATTTTGAAAAGAAACAATCGAAGGGCAAATTTAAAATTAATTTTTAAAAATGATTACCTATGATGGAGATAGGAAGGACACGGAGGGGATAGGGACAGAAGCTGGAATTCTGTGAATACATCTTGTTATATACTTTTGACTTTGGAACCATACAAATTAAAAAACAAAATTAAATCAAAAACAAGCAAAGCCTCAAAATTGAAAACTAACAGAAAGAAATGAATCCAACTAAATATCAAGTTGGTGACATAACTACTCATAGAAAAATTTTACTTCAATTAACTCTAAAGTCAAAGTACTCTATTTTGAATGCTCCTCCCTAGTGGGATATATTCTAAAAGCAAAAAGAATCACAAATAAATCTTAAGTTGCATTCAGTAGACTTACTGCAAATCGTAATACTGGTTTGGTTATTTTGAAACTATTAATGTTACATTGTAGAATAAAGCAAACAATTGTGCCTTTACGAACCAACGTTTTTATGTAAGAAAAAAAGCATACAATCGAAATTAAATTAAAACTCCATAAACTGAAATTTAGGTTAGAAAAAATCTCAATTTTTTTCTCTTCCAAAAATGCATCTATTTTTCAGTTCTGTCCACATTAAAGATTTAGAAAAAATGACAACCCAAAAGCCATGAGCAAACACCCCTAGCACCCAGAATTAAGGCTTCTAAATACCAGTTGCCACAGAAGGAATCAGGGCATTTTAAAGAAATTGCTGCCTTAAACCTTGGGACAGGAAAAGTATAATACAAGACAAGCTTGAGACATCGTTTGTGTCGAAAAGAAAGAAAGAGAGAGAGAAAGAGAAAGAGAGAAAGAGACAGAGAGAAAGGAAGAAAGGAAGGAAGGAAGGAAGGAAGGAAGGAAGGAAGGAAGGAAGGAAGGAAGAGAAAGAAAGAGAAAACTGTAAAAGACTAATGAAGTCGCCTCAAAAGGCCATAGTAGCCAACTTGAAATGGCGTCACTGGACTAAGATGGTACAATTTGAACACTAAAAAGAATAATGACCACAATAGTTGAAACATATCAAATACATAAAACTTCATAATTCATAATGGTATTAATAGAAACTCATAAGTCACCACTGGAAGTTCTAAGACACCTACTAATTACTCTGAACATTAATTAATAACTAATCATTTGTTCTTCCCTTTCATATAAATTGTATTTTCAGAGTAACCAAATAATGGATAAAAGGAGAACTTCTTATATAAAGAATACAGAAAGAACGATAGAATTAGATAACCACTATTTTTGCACTGCTTAATGAAACAATAGAACAAGACAATAACCATCAATGAATGCTGTGCTGGTAATTCTCCATCAGTCACTCAGCTCTGTTATCTGCCCTTTCCTGGACTGCTCTGTGCACCAGGAATCTGACCTCAACCAGCTGCCTCACATAGGTCCCTACCCAGTTGGGTTGAGCCAGAAGGAAGTACTGGCAGGGGATGGAGGGTGGGAGGAGAGATTAGTGTTATTCCTTTCACTCCACTGCAAGCTCAGTGCTGTGCTGCTTTTCCCTTTGACCACAGCTCCCTTCAGGTGGCCCATCTACCACCACTGCAGCTTTTACTTGGTAACAAACTTCTCTCCCTTTAGCTCTTCAGGCTTAGTGACAGTAGCAGCCCCCGAGGTAGACAACATATAAAGAATCTGTATCCAATCCAATTGAGCTTCTAGATCTAACTCCCAGTTTACAGGAAATATGGGTCATAGAGGAAGAACTTAGATGGTGCGACAAGGAAGCAAACAGCCAAATCCAAACTGTAGAACACACTATACAGGACAAATAACCTGGATGCTTCAGTAACTCAATTAAAACACGATAGGAGGACATATGAGAATAAAACCTGAGGACAAGCAACCAAAGGCAATACGCAGACTTTGTTTCAATCATCATTCAAACAAACTAGCCATGTTAAAGACAATCAAGGAAATTTCAACATTGATTTATTAGATGATACAAAGGAACTACTAATTGCATTAGGTATGACAATTACATGGTTGTTAGGATTTTTTGAAATCTTTATTATCTAGACAAGAATACTGAAGTATTTGTATGTACAATAATATAATGTCTGGGATTTGCTTTGAAATATTCCAGGAAAAAAAGAAAGAGAGGATAAATGAGACAAGATTGGCATAATTATTATTATTGCATTTTAAAAACATAAACTAAGATACCACATTCAAGGGCATGGAAAATGTACGAAATCATACACATAAATTTCACAATAGATGTAAAAGACCTTGATGGAGAAAATTACAAAATTTTAAAGGCATAAAAGTCCTAAATATATAAAATGTAAGTGGACAGGTAGTATCAATATAATAAAGAGGTCAACTCTGCCCAAATGTATCTAAAAAGTTAACGCAATTCTAGTCAAAATCCAAACAGGGATTTTCGAAGAACTTAATCTGCCAACTTAAAAACGTATATGGAAGACCAAAGGACCAAGAATAGTAAACATGCATGAGAAACAAAGTGAAGGAAATAGCCCTACAAGGACAGATACATTAAATCCATAGTAATTAATATATTTTAGGCATAAGGGTAGAAATAGAGATCGATTGAACAGTTACTTGAGCTCAGCTCAGACTCAAGCATAGGTGGAAACTTGCTTTATGACAGAGTTGGCATTGCCTATCAAAGAAGAAGAATAAACTATGGCTATCCATGAAGGAACCAAAAATAAAATGAGATTCTTTCTTTCTTTTGCCATAGACAAAAAAAAAAAAAAAAAAAAAAAAAAAAAAATTGGTTTCCCAAAAAAAAAAAAAAAAAAAAAAGAATTTTTTTTTTTTTTTTCCCAAAAAAAAAAAAAAAAAAAAAAAAAAAAAAAATCATTTCTGGCCAGGTTCGGTGGTTCACACCTGTTATCCCAGCACTTTGGGAGGCCGAGGCAGGTGGATTGGCTGAGCTCAGGAGTTCGTGACCAGCCTGGACAACATGGTGAAACCCTGTCTCTACTAAAATACGAAAAAAAAAAAAAAAAAAAATTAGCCAGGTGTGGCGGCATGAGCCTGTAGTCCCAGCTACTTGCAAGACTGAGGCAGAAGAAGCGCTTGAACCCAGGAGGAGGTTGCAGTGACCTGAGATTGTGCCACTGCACTCCAGCCTGGGTGACAGAGTGAGACTTTGTCTCAAAAAAATAAAATAAAATAAAATAAAAAATAAAAATATTTTCTAAAATGAACGAAACTTAAAAGTAAAGGCAAAACTTAAAAGCATTTAGAAAAAATACATATGCTACCTAAATGACCTTAAAGTTGGGAAAGATTTCTTTAAACATATATAAAAATCACAACTCATAAAGTAAAAGATTAATAAATTTGGCTCCATTAAAATGGACTTCTGTTCATCAAATGATACCATAAAGAGAATAAAATATAATTCACAAATTGGAAGGAGATATTTGTCTCATACATAAAACAGAAAAAGATCAGCACCAAAATATATAAAGAATCCTTATTAATCACTAAAAATAAAAAGTAAAAAATGAACAAAGTTATTAGTCAGAATAGTCTCGGCTCTGTTGGAACAACAAATAAACCTAAAAATCTCAATGGATTAAAACCTGCAAAAATGTATTTCTCCTCACTCATTGTCTACTGCGGGTTAAGTGACTCTTCAGGGCAACTGTCTTTTATTGGATTCAGTAATTCAAGCTATTTCAATCTTATAGCTTCATCATCTCAGCATAAGCCTCCATGGTCACTGTGTCAGGAGAAAAGAGGGTTAAGTTGTCACACACCAACTCTTAAATGCTCTAGTTCCTCTTATAGCTCACTGATCAGAAAAATTAATATTACCCCACCTAATAGTAGGGAGTCTGGGAAGTTTGAGGAATCACATAGAAAATGATGAGCAGAAATTCCTCTGGGATAGACATAAATAGAAATTTCATGGAACGGGGAACACAAATGGCCAAAGAAAGATGTGGGAAAGTTTTCAAATGTAATACGGGAAGCAAAGAAGAAAAAAATCATTAGCTATTCCTCCAAACTGGCTAACATTGAAAAGTCTGATGCCACATGTTGCTGACAAGAGTACCAAGCAACAAATTGTCATGTAATGCTGATGGAAGTGCAAATCAGGGACTGGGTATGGTGGCTCATGCCAGTGCTTTGGGAGGACAAGGAAGGGGTATTAAGACTCTGTCCCTACAAAAAAAGTTAAAAATTAGTCAGGCACAGTGGCTTGTGCCTGTAGTCCTAGCTACTTGGGAGGCTGAGGTGGGAAGATGGCTTGAGCCCAGAAGTTCAAGGCTGCAGTAAGCTATGATTGCACCACTGCACTCCAGCCTGGGTGACAGAGCAAGACCCCGTAAAGAAAAAAGAAAGAAAGAGAGAGAGAGAGAGAGAGAGAGAGAGAGAGAGAGAGAAAGAGAGAGAGAGAGAAAGAAAAAAAGAGACATGTCTAAATTCATCTTTTAAGTTAGAAATTTTGCATTGTTTCTTTGACTCTGTATTAGTCCATTCTCATGCTGCTATAAAGGTCACACCCGAGACTGGATGATTTTTAAAGGAAACAGGTTTAATCAACTCACAGTTCTGCAGGGCTGGAGAGGCCTTAGGAAACTTACAATCATAGCAGAAGGGGAAGCAAACACATCCTTCTACACATGGCAGTAGGAAGGAAAAGTGTAGAGCAAAGGTGAGGAAAGCCCCTTATAAAACCATCAGATCTCATGAGAACTCACTCACTATCATGAGAACAGGGCAAGAGGTAACCGTCTCCATGATTCAATTACCCCACATTGGGTCCCTCCCATGACACATGGGCATTATGGGAACTACAATTCAAGATGAGATTTGGGTGGGCACACAGCCAAACCATATCATTCCACCACTGGCCCTCCCAAATCTCATGTCCTCACATTTCAAAACACAATGATGCCTTCCCAACAGTCCCCAAAGTCTTAACTCATTCCAACATTAACTCAAAATTCCAAGTCCAAAGTCTTATCTGAGACAAGGCAAGTCTCTTCCACCTATGAGTCTGTAAAATCAAAAGCAAGCTAGTTACTTCCTAGATACAGTGAGGATATGGGCATTGAGTCAATACACCCATTCCAAATGTGAGAAATTAGCCAAAACAAAAAGGCTACAGGCCCTATGAAAGTCCAAAATCCAATAGGGCAGTAATTAAACCTTAAAGCTCTGAAATAATCTCCTTTGACTCCATGTCTCACATCTAGGTCATTCTGATGCAAGAGGTAGGCTCCCATGACCTTGGGCAGCTCCACCCCATAGCTTTTCAGAGTACAGCCCCGCTCCCGGGTGCTTTCATAGCTGGTGTTGAATGTCTGTGGCTTTTCCAGATGCACAGCGCAAGCTGTTAGTGGATCTACCATTCTGTGGTTTGGAGGATGGGACCCTCTTCTCATAACTCTGCTAGGCAATGCCCAAGTGGGGACTCTGTGTGGGGATTCTAACCCCACATTTCCCTTCTGCACTGCCCTAGAAGAAGTTCTCCATGAGGGCTCTGCCCCTGCAAAACACCTCTGTCTGGACATCCAGGTGTTTCCATATGTCCTCTGAAATCTAGGCAGAGGATCCCAAACCTCAATTCCTGTCTTCTGTGCACCCTAAGGACCAACACCATGTGGAAGCTGCCAAGGCTTGGGCTTGCACACTCTGAAGCTGTGGCCCAAGCTGTACTGTGGCCCCTTTTAGCCACACCTGGAGCAGCTGGGACACAAGGCACCAAGTCCCTAGGCTGCACATAGCAAGGGGTCCCTGGCCATGGCCCACAAAACCATTTTTTTCTCCTAGGCCTCTGGACCTGTGATGGGAGGGGCTGCTATGAAGGTCCCTGACATGCCCTGGTGACATTTCCCAATTGCCTTGGTGATTAACATTTGGCCCCTCATTACTTATGCAAATTTCTACAGCAGCTTGAATTTCTTTCCAAAAATGGTTTTTTCTTTTCTACCACATGGTCAGGCTGCAAATTTTACAAACTTTTATGCTCTGTCACCTCTTGAACACTTTGTTGCTTAGAAATTTCTGCCACCAGATACCCTACTTCTCTCTCTCAAGTTCAAAACTCCACAGGTCTCTAGGGCAGGGGCAAAATGCCACCAGGCTCTTTGCTAAAGCATAAGAAGGGTCACCTTTGCTCCAGTTCCCAACGAGTTCCTCATCTGTATCTGAGGCCACATCAGCCTGGACTTTATTGTGCATATCACGACCAGCATTTGGGGCAAAGCCAAAGTCTCTAGGCAGTTTGGAACTTCCAAACTTTCACACAGATTTCTGTCCTCTGAGCCCTCCAAGTCTATAGGAAGTTCCAAACTTTCCCACATTTTCCTATCTTCTTCTGAGCCCTCCAAACTGTTCCAACCTCTGCCTGTTACCCAGTTCCAAAATTGCTTCCACATTTTTGGGTATATTCTCAGCAGCATCACACTCCTGGTACCAATTTACTGTATTAGTTCATTCTTATGCTGCTATAAGGACATACCTGAGACTAGGTAATTTATAAAGGAAAGAGGTTTAATTGGTTCACAGTTCTGCAGGGCTGGGGTGGCCTCAGGAAACTTATAATCATGGCAGAAGGTGAAGCAAACATGTCCTTCTTCACATGACAGCAGGAAGAAGTACAGAGCAAAGGAAGTGAAACTCCTTTATAAAACCATCAGCTCTCATGAGAACTCACTCACTGTGATGAGAACAGCAGGGAGGTAACCTCCTCCATAATTCAATTACCCCCACCCAGTCCCTCCCATGGAACATCAGGATTATGGGAACTACAGTTCAAGAAGAGATTTGGGTGGGGACACAGCTAAACCATATTAGACTCCCTGGACTTCATCCTTATTTAATTCTTTATATGTTTAAAAGTATTTTGTTGATCACCTTGTCACATTTCTCTGCAACAAAAATACATTTTAAATAAGTTAAAATGTATTTTTTTCTATATGTTCAGCCTCAGGAGACCAAGGAGACAGATACAATCCAGAATGTTGTCAACAGGCAATTGTACAAATAAATTGTGTTTACTCACATAATGGAAGACCATGCAACACTGAAAAACCAGTGAAATAGTGCTACATATATCAACATGGATAGATTTCAGATACATAATTTTAAAGAAAGAACTAAGTTGCATGAAAAATATGTAAGACAGACATATACCTTTTGTAAAAAAAAAATACGAAAATAAGAAATATATCACTGATAAACATCTATGTAATAGAACTGTAACAAAAGGTAAAGGAATGATAAACCAAAATCAGAACAGTGATTACTTTACTCTTAGGGAAAGTGAAGGATGGGTTTAGAACAGATAAAAGGGGGCTGCAACAATATTTGCAACTTTCTACTGCTGACTTTTGGATGTTTATTTTACTACTCTTTTGTGTTATTTCTATGCCTAGGATATTTTTTAATGTTTCTAAAAGATGAGATTAGTAGCTATAAAGGTCCAGACCAACCCGACCTAGAGAGTCCTCATAATAACACAGGTGATGTGCCTGGGATGTCATGTAGTCTTCATGTCTGGCAACACTGACCTTGCTGCCTGAGCACTCAACATTGGGAGGGACAAAGAAGAAAGGAGACATGGTCCATACATTTAGATCAGTCTTTGCTAGAGATTCTTACATCTGAAGCTTAGAGTTTGTTATCTGGTAGAACTGAAACTTGTTCTGTGAACTTTTTCATTTCCACATTTGATTGACATTATATTGGCTCTGTCAAAAGAAAAATCTTAGACAAATTAAATTTAACAGAGTTTAATTGAGCAAAGAACAATTTGTGAATCAGGCCGCTTCCTCAGCCAGAGTAGGCTCAGAGAAACTCCAGCACAGGCGCACAGTGGAAGAAGATTTATGAACAGAAACAGGAAAGTGATGCACGGAAAGTGGAAGTGAGGTATAGAAACAGTCGCTTTGGTTACAGCTTGCCGTTTGCATTATTTGAACACAGTTTGAACAGTTGGCCCCCTTTAATTGGCAAGTGCTGATTGGCACAGAGTAGGTTACAGTCTGTTTACACTTCCGTCTAGGTTATAGTTCACTATGTACAGAGAAACGTTTAGGTTGAACTTAAAATACGTAAGGAGGCAGTTTTAGGCCAAACTTGATTCAACAGCTCTTTTAAGCTCTTGTTTGTCCACATGGGCACTCTCCCTACTACACTATCATTTCCCATTACACAAACTTTGATTCATTCATTCATTTATTCATTTGAATTCATTCTAGTCCACACCAGATCCTATAAAGAACACAGAGCAGGCTGTTCTCTTGAAGCCTACAGCTTATAGGAATTTTAGTATAAGAAATAAGCATTATTCAAAAGAAAGAGCAAAGGAAGGCAGGAAAAGAGTGGGGAGAAAATGAAGGCAAGCTTCCTGAGAACAGAAGGAAACACATGAACATGAATAATAAGGATTTTACTTCTTTATGTCGAAAGCCCATCCTGTTTTACACGCTTTTCTCTACCTAGTCATTCGGCTTTGTTGGGTCCTCAGCACTTAAGACATTCTGATTTTCAGAGGCAGTAAGAAACAAAGAGAGAATCTAGTACCTGCCACTGGACTCTAGGGACGTTTTTATATGGGGACCTCTCCCTTTTTGTGTGATTTTCCCCCAAGGGTCTTTTCTCTTTCAGATCTACCTTTTCACCTTTTTTGGGCCATAGAATACTAATGAAGCTTATGGACCCCTTTCAGAATAATGTGGCAAATGCATAAAATAAAAATATATGTGATTACAAAGAAACTAATTAAATTAAAATGCAGTCTATCCATTACCTCCCTGAGAGAGGACATACTAAGATAATAAAGCAAAAGAGGGGAAAGCAAGACCTGTTCTTCAGAATGCTTCCACAAAAGATAATTGGCTAGGGTATAGTGATTTAACTGAAGACTAATGTATTTGCCTTGCCAGACAGAGGAATAAACTAACTAAGGAAAACTTGATTTACAAGTGAAGTGACCGATTGTCTGTTTCCTAATAAAGTGCTGTAATCAAAAATATTCAATGTTGCACTTCAACAGTGTTTCATTTATCAAATGTTTCCAGAATATCCAATCCATTTCTTAATTTCTGTTTACTCTTTCATCATCTCCCCCCATGCACCCTTGCCTTATTCCAATCTTTGATTTAAGCCTAAGATGTTGACAGAGGATTTAGCTTATCCTGTCTGGCTGCATAAGGTTCCGCCACCTCCCTATTAATGAAGCAAATAGTACTAGAAAGAGATCTAATGTAAGCATTGCCTATATGAACAGTAACTGTGGCACTGGGAGCCTAGTAGAGTGCATGTCTAATCATTCATGGTAATTCATCCACTGGGCTTGATGTGGCGGGGCAATGCTTTTGGCAAGCCAAGTCTTACACCCATTACATCTCAGCATCTTTAAGAAACTAATTGACAGAGGTCTATAAACATCCAGGTGACTAAATATGGTGGTCCCCGTACCATCTCTTCATTTGGGAAACTCCCCAAACACCTCTTTAATAAAAGAGAAGAGTTTAAATATCTCCAGACCTGTGAGGCAGAAACACCTTGTTGTCTATTTTCTCTTCTCAGTAATTGCCCTTTTTCCCCAAAAAACTTAATCAGCTATAGTTACCATTACAGTATAGTTTCAGACAAAATTATGATATTCCTTGTGCCATGATATCCTTTCTGATAATTGATATCAATTCACATAAATATTAAAATGCATTACCCTTACCCTTCCAAATAGATACTCAATAATATTCTCTCTGTGTGTGTATGTGTCCCTCTAATCTCTCTCTCTCACAGACACACACATATATATATACACACACACACACATTGTACCTTTACCCAGCACTTTCTCCCCCTTTGCATCTCGGAGTACAGAGAGGAATAAAAAATTAAAAATATTAGATATTGCCTTTTGACTTGACTGCTAACACAATAAAGCAGCATTGTAAACTGAATCATGGGAGTCTGCTGTTCTTATTGCTCTCTTTGCTGGTATTACTTCATGGATATTAGAACCCTTAGGGATACTGGAATATGAATAAAGATTTTTTTTAAATCAGCTGGGTTTTTTTCTTGGTTCTGTTTCTAAAAATAATGCAGTTTGCAAAAACAGAAGGTTTGGTTTATAACACAAACAAAATTGTTACATTCTGAATGGGTTGTAAGTACCTGATTCTTTGCCTTTTTACTCATCCCTGCAAAAAAAAAAAAAAAAAATCTGCAAATCCATTTGCGAACCAGCTGTACCTCTGTGCGAAATAGATAACAACCTGTGCAAGCCAGGGTTTGCTGTGAATCGGTGCTGATAGGCCTGAATCTCATAGCTTTTTTTAAATGCTAATGACAAGAAACATTTCCGAAGCCAAAACGCTCTTGTAGATCTGTCTTCCTCTATTATGACTGATATTTGCTTGTAAGTACATAGAACACTTGTTCCCTGTCCCTTATCTGCGGTGCTGCAGCACGCTGACCTACATACCATTCAGCACAATATGATGCACAAACATCTTCTATATAATTTTTCATTTTCGACTTAAAAACAGTAGAGGCAAAATAGGATTGCTGCAAATCTAACAAAGAGATGGCATTATTTCCAAATAAAATGTGCATTTTCCAAAGAATTTATTTGTCTAGCAGCATGAAGTTCATACATAGCAATGCTGGGTAAAGGGTGTTGAATTGCGATTAGGAAGGAAGGACTCAGGGAGAGAAACAAAACCCATCTTTTCTATTACCCAAGAATAATTAAACTAACTTATTTCTCACCACAATTAAAAGTTCAGCTTTTCTGAACCTTGTTTTTGCAGTGTCATGAAATGAGGCAGATGTAATAATGCCAAAATACGTGCAATAATAACAAAGGACTAAGGGTAGAAAGTGACACGAGTAGCTGCAGGGAGGGAAGAAATAATCTATTTTCACACCTGCTATTGTCAGAGCACTCCAAACCACGCCATTTATCTTTTTTAAATTTCTCGCTGCTATGGCTGCCACTTTGTAGGTCCTCTCCACCACTGATATGATACTTGGGTTTTCAGAAAAACTGTGAATAGCTGCAGTTGAAACCTTTAGCTTGTGGTTATCTGATGACCTAACCTTAATGCTCTGGGAGACCATTGTAATTGCAAATACAGTTGAACCACGTAAAAAGGAGAACTGCATTTCTAGGACGGGGCCACAAAGGAGACCCGCAGAGGTGCCAGCAAGGTCAAAGGGCAAATAGGGTGACTGGCCAAATTGAAAACCCCTCATTAACTTAGAACACAGCTGCAAGTCTCCACTTACACTGCCTTCCCTTTGCCAACTGAAGAGGTGGCTTAGGAATGCACCTAGGTTTAATTTTTAATGATCAGCTGTCTTTGTTTTCCAAGTTTGATGTGTCTAAAACAATTGGAAAATCCCCAAGTAAGATAAAAATGGCTTGGGTTGTGGCCCAAATGACCTCTTTTCTTGCACTTTAAGTAACTTATTCTGTTCCCTAATTATTTTAAGGAAGTCTGAGTTAGAAAGCTTCAACACTTTGCCATCATTGTTGGGTGTTAACAAGTTGTAAGCATGAATCACATTTCTGAATCATTATTTTGTGGATCTCTAAAAGTAGAGCAACCCTTTATGACAAGTTAGCAATGATTTAAGTTTGACCAGCTAGAAGCCTCCCTTTTAAAAACCCACATCAAAGATAAAATAAATTTCCACACTTTTTGCAATGTTGCAGTTACTTTGCTTAATTGTTTGCACCAGCCAAATTTATCCATCAGCTGCCAGATTCCTGCTTATTTGTGAGCAGTGTTAACCCAGCATTTTACCATTTTTGTGTGATATGACAAACAAAGCACTCTGTAGAGGGCCTGGAGACCCAGGGTTCATTTTAGCTCTACCATGAACTAGCTGTGTGACTTTGAGCAAATCACTTGACCTCTCTGAACCTGTTTATCTGGGGTTTGAAGTAGTTAGATGATAAGAACGCTTCTGGCTGTAAAATTCTATAATTGGCTTCCCATATCCTTTTCATTTGGGACCACTTATCTCACCACTGTTGGCTCATGTTAACTGCTAAATACCATAGAACAATTTTCTAAGTGCTTATTTCAGATGATACCAAAAGCTTTTGGAAAAACCTTATCTTTTGGCATTACCATAGATATGCTTAAGTGATAACCAGTTTCTACTTTACTATACATTGCTAATAGCAACAGTATACTCCCACATGAGTTCCACAGGTCTAACTTATTGATGGTCTATGCTAATGCAATTTCCAGAAAGTATGTTGTTATTAAATTTTCTGGAATTTCAACACAGCAAAACAACATATAACTGCTTGATAAATTACTCTGAATAGATTTAGTAATTTGTGTAAGGGTGGCTCTCATTTATGTAAGAAGCCTAAATCCATTTAAAGTTAATTTCTAATTTTCTTATATTTATGTCATTCAGAAATACACTACTGGTCCAGGAGCAATCTTTCCAAAACCCAAGTGGACTATTAATTTTGTTTGGGTTAAAGCATAAAATTTTAGCAGTGTACAGAATCCACAATTTGCCAATTACTCTTCACATGCCTTCTAAATACAGTCTATGCATTTTTTTCCTCCTAAGACTAAGATTTTGTGTTGCATCTCTGCTTTGTATCTTAAATATAATAGATGGTTTTATTAACCCACAATTCCTACTAAATATCAAATTAACATTAAAATTTTCATGGACTAAGCAATCTGCATTTTATATTGCTTTCAATGATTTGGATGAAAACATAGTCAAAAATTCTGGGTCCCTGTCTTTGAGCTTATATTTATAAAATACACCCAGATGAAGACTCTATTTCCTTATTGTCACCATTATTTAAAAATAAGCACCATGTTGTTGAATTCTGTCTGAGAGAATGCCAGGCATGCTAGGTAGAGCCATTTATAGTTATTATAGCTGCCCCATGAAAGAATGAGAAGATGACAGTAAGATGAATTCATCCTCACAGAACATACAGATTATGAAATACAAGCATCAGGTAGAATTTCTATAAGGAATATAGGAAACTGTAAATTTTAAATGCGATGCTCTGGTAACACCTTTAGGCTTTGGTGAACAGTTAATTATACACACACACACCCCAACACACACACCCCAATGTACACTCAGCACAGCAATACAGGTAAGTGACCTGAAAATTACTCACAAACACACATTCATATCTCTGCTAAGGAATAATTTCTTAAAGAATTTTGAAAGTCAATAAATAAATTAGAAAGGAAATTAGATGACTTATTTTTACTTTGTTTTACCCAAATTTATTTATTTATTTACTTGACATTTATTGAACTCTTACTGTGTGCCAAACAGCATGTTTTCACTAAGTTCAATATAAATCATGAGAGAATGAAATATCCTCAAGGAAGAGATCACAATGATTCCTAAGGTGCTTTCATCATAAAATTTGCAAAACAGGCAAAATGGATAAGATATTGTTAATAAAATATTTTAAATCTGAGTTTTGAAGCAAAGAAAATTAAAGAGATACTACCTTGATGATTTTTTATACTACCACTGAAAATATTGTAGAATTTTATCCCAGGCTTTTTTTTTTTTTTTTTGGTACTAAACAGAATTTAGCTTTCCAGAGCATTTAACTGTGAAGATGCAACTAATCTGGTAACTCTAGATTACCCGAAGGTAGATGATCTAAATCTTGTCACACTTAATTCCCAACTGGTCATTAGTTAATGGAAAGGTAGCTAAAAAGAGCATGTTCCCTGCCCATCTAACAAAGGGTTAATATCCAGAATCTACAAAGAACTTAAGCAAATTTACAAGAAAAAAATCAAACAACCTCATTAAAAAGTGGGTGAAGGATATGAACAGACACTTCTCAAAAGAAGACATTTATGCAGCCAACAGGCACATGAAAAAATGCTCATCATCACTGGCCATCAGAGAAATGCAAATCAAAATCACAATGAGATACCATCTCACACCAGTTAGAACGGCCATCATTAAAAAGTCAAGAAACAACAGGTGCTGGAGAGGATATGGAGAAATAGGAACACTTTTACACTGTTGGTGTAACCATTATGAAAGACAGTGTGGTGATTCCTCAAGGATCTAGAACTAGAAATACCATTTGAACCAGCCATCCAATTACTGGGTATATACACAAAGGATTATAAATCACGCTGCTATGAAGACACATGCACACGTATGTTTATTGCGGCACTATTCACAATAGCAAAGACTTGGAACCAACCCAAATGTCCATCAATGACAGACTGGATTAAGAAAATGTGGCACATATACACCATGGCATACTATACAGCCATAGAAAAGGATGAGTTCATGTCCTTTGTAGGGACATGGATGC
>NW_016806392.1:3786798-3789769 GCF_001698545.2 Rhinopithecus bieti | reverse complement strand
TAAAAAGTCAGGAAACAACAGGTGCTGGAGAGGATGTGGAGAAATAGGAACACATTTACACTGTTGGTGGGACTGTCAACTAGTTCAACCATTGTGGAAGACAGTGTGGCGATTCCTCAAGGATCTAGAACTAGAAATACCATTTGACCCAGCAATCCTATTTCTGGGTATATACCCAAAGGATTATAAATCATGCTGCTATAAAGACACATGCACATGTATGTTTATTGCGGCACTATTCACAATAGCAAAGACTTGGAACCAACCCAAATGTCCATCAATGACAGACTGGATTAAGAAAATGTGGCACATATACACCATGGAATACTATGCAGCCATAGAAAAGGATGAGTTCATGTCCTTTGTAGGGACATGGATGCAGCTGGAAATTATCATTCTGAGCAAACTATCACAAGGACAGAAAACCAAACACCACATGTTCTCACTCATAGGTGGGAATTGAACAATGAGAACACTTGGACACAGGATGGGGAACATCACACACTGGTCCTGTCATGGGGTGGGGGGTGAGGGGAGGGATAGCATTAGGAGATATACCTAACATAAATGATGAGTTAATGGTGCAGCACACCAACGTGGTACATGTATATATATGTAACAAACCTGCACGTTGTGCACATGTATCCTAGAACTTAAAATACAATAAAAATAAATAAATAAATAAATAAATAAATAAATAAATAAATAAGCATGTTCCAAGAAAGGAATGTCAAAACAAGTGCTATTGATACGGCCAGTAAAGCTGCATTTTTCACATCATTTCAATTTGGTGTCCTTGAGTCTGGAGCTATCACACTAGGTGATCTTAGAAACACTCCCCCTCCCACAGGTGTACTCATGAAGCTTAACCTGAGTTAGTCTCATCTATAGCTAGAGTCACCATTTGCTCAGGACACCACAGTTTACTCCTGTTATCCCAGCATAATTACTGATAGCATCCATCTACAGTTTTTAAAGACCCTGGTTAAGGATAATTACACAAGCCCCCTGTCCATAACACAATCTATGGTTCATACCCCAAGCCCTGCTTTAGAGCAAATTCTAGTCCTGACCCAGCACCAGAAATGTACCAGTCAGCAAAGTTACAAATTCCTGCTGGAATTATAACCTTTCGCCCCTATGCAATGGACATCGTTTTTTGAAGAAACAGGCTAGAGTCTACCGTGTCTGATTCATGAATATGGCCTGTAGATATATAGTCTGCTAAACCATAGCTTTCCGCCACTTGTACCCATTGAATTTGTTAAAAATCCCCAGGATCCAGTTAAGCTCTTTTGGATTCTGCACAAAGTCTGACTCTGCTGCAAACTTCTTAAGAACAGAAAATGTATCCTATTCACCTTATTATCTCCCAATGCCTTTAGCACTCACCCTTATTTGTAAGAACCACTCAATAAATGTTGATGAAATGCCTGGAACATTTAGTTAAAACACCTGGATGGTTGGCCTTTCTACCCAGCCATTTATCATCATGTAGATCCAAAGAAATCCAGAAAATAGACAAATGCCATGCCAGTGTATATTAGTGGGGAGAAGTGCACAGGTGCTCACAGAAAGAAGTAACAGCCACACTTAAACCATTGCTCCTCAACCCAGTAACTTCTCAATCTGTCTTCATGTTCTTTCCTAAGGCAACTAATTGGCCATTTCTACAACCCGAATATTCAAGAGGTAGGAGCCAGTTCTTTCCCAAAAAAACCATCAACGAAACAGTTGTTTCCACCTGGATCTCTTGGACAAATAAAGTCAGGTTTCAAGACAGAATTTTGCTAAAGAAACATTAATGATTAATGCTCCATCCTGCCTTAAATTGTACAGCATCTCAGGAAGTCTTGGCTCCCAGGAAAGGCTATCATGGTGAGTGAGAACAGTGAGGGATGCAATAGAAGATAATGGAAGAGTTTAAAATAATCTTTTGCTCATTCTGACTTTTTTTAAGTTGAAATTTGTTCACAAGTTATTAGCAAGAATTGCAGTATTTAAATAAACCTCATAAATTGTGCTGAAACATTCTGCCTCAGTTTTTACATTCTCCAGTTCTAATTTGTGATTTTTTTCAAATCACAACTTCAGCACATTTGTAATTTTTTCTCCAGCTCACCCAAGCAGACTAAATAAATGCTGTGACTATTCCTAATGGAATGATTTTTATGAGCCTACCACATGAGATGGAATCAAAACTGCCACATAATTTGGTGTTGTCTGGTAAGGAAAAGGTTTTCTACAACATCCATTCATCTTTGAAAAAAATGGATTTCAAGTTAGAAAGAAGGGATATAAAGAATTGGGCCCTGGAATCCAGACTCCACAGTAATAAACATGTTCTTTTGGAAGGTTTGTGTCTGGGAGCCTTCTCTTTTCATCGGCCAACATAAAAGTTGTTTCAGCAAGAAGTAGGGAACAAAGGAAGACTTTCATTTACAAAAGAAAGTTTAATGGCACAGTGTCTGTGAGGAACTTTTATTTATGCTGCACCTGGCATTATTTTTTAACTATCTGTGGAATGGAGTTGCCTGTGCCGACACGGACAAGAAAATAGTACGTTTCTATAACCAGCACATAAACTTTCTTCATGTATGTAAGAACCCACAGCTCCCATCAGCTATGCCAATTTTTATTGGAGGACTCTAGCAGAGAGAAGGCACACTTGAATTATGTATGGAGCAGGGCTGCCTCCCAGTTTCTCCATGTGGAGGATGGTCACTGGGAGGTCGGGTCTGAGCCCTCTGCAGTGTGTGCCAGCTCACCACTCAGTTAACAAACCTCAGTGCTTGCCCATCTCAGGCCAAATTTTTTTGAAACAGCCTTGTAAACAGCAGATAGATAAAGTTGAGTTGAAGGAATCTTTTAATTCATGGCATAGTGCCCCCCTGTCATGGAAAGATTTTGGAGTTTTTAATTATAAAATCTTTAACTTCATTATCTTTCCTTTTTTTTTTTTTTTTTTTTT
>NW_016806392.1:3715416-3786511 GCF_001698545.2 Rhinopithecus bieti | reverse complement strand
TTTGGTCACAGAAAATATGATCCAGGTATATAGTTGTGTGGTGCTCTCCTAAACAGTGCAAGTCCAGTTGTCAAGATGACCTCATTCAGATAGAGGGAAACACACAGGATTGGGATTCCAGAAACCTAGGCTCCAGGACCAACTCAGCCATGCCCTGGCTGCTGTGTTCCTTTGGGCATGCCACTTCATCTTCCTCTCCATCACAACGTCCTCCTCAATACAAGAATCTTGGCTGAGATCATCTCAAATTTCCATTCCAACTCTTAAAAAATGAGTCCACAATTCTCTAAGATAAGCCTAGCTTTACTATCATGCACACTTTAGTTGAATGTGAAAAGTTTATTTCTGATTCATGTAAATGCTGATTATTAAGGAAAAGAAGGTTTTGAGCTACAAAACCTGCATCCTCTAACCATCAGCACCAGTAAATCTGCAGGCCCAGTATTTCTGCCATGCTCAGAAAGACTCAGATAGAACGCTAACTAGGTATCAAGACAAAGTCTGACAAAGACATCCAGTGGCAAGTTATATGCCAAATTTACTCTCAAAGAAAAGAAGAAAAAGAAGACTCTGTGTTTAATCCACACTACAGCTTCCTACAGTTCAAAATGGGGATTGGGATTAATCTCTAGCTAATTTTAAATTAAGAAAAACATCATCTTTTGAAACATATGAAATCTTAAGTAAGCATCATTTCTTGCTAGATATGCTATTACCACAAATAACACAGACTATAACTCCAATATTTGAGGTCCCAAATATTAAAAGTACAGTTTTTCCTTGTGATTTTCAAACTTTTAAAACCCAGCTTAATCTCTCATGCTGACAAGTCTATAATTTTATAAATGGAAATTATAATTTTGCCCCTCTTCCCTAAAATCCTAATCTCTCTCCCCTTCTACCAACTCCCCACTTCACCAGGGAACTACTGCTCATTGCCTGGCTTTCCAATTGCTGCAGCCCCAACCAGGTCAGCCAAGAGCAAAACTGAATATGCCACCCGAACACTGAATTGCAGGAGTGTCCATAAAAGCTTGTTGCATAGGGCAGTGAAGGAACAGTTTCCAATTCAAAAAAAATAAAATAAAATAAACCTCTTAAAGGGGCCTCTTGCAGGAGAGCTGCACACATCCACTTTTGGGTCATGCTTCATTCATTCCCTCAGCTGCCAGTAGCCATTCACTCCAAACGGAGTTCAAGCATTTCCTGGGTAGGTAGGCCACAGTCTGAGCGTGTCAAAGCTTTTCTTTGTCCCTGGAGCTGTTAGCTACGTTCCGAGTTTCCATGCACCACATACTTAGTTGAAGCTGTGTGGGGGTGGGACAAAAAAAGAAGTCCACAGATGTACAGTTAGCTTTTATGTCCTGTAGGGATACCCTTGAAACGTGTTTAAAAATGTCAGTCAAGTCATCTGGTCAGCTGTCTTAATCCATATTGGGGTTTTTAGGCTACTGTTATGCCCCAATATGCTTTGAACATTGCCAATATGCTTTCTCTGCAGAAGCAGCAGTATGTCCCCTTTGGTTTCTCAGTTCATCCCCAGCACTGGTGTTTATAGTGTCACGTACCGAGCAAAATGAAAAAGCACATACTGTATCTCGTGTGTCTGGCTAATGAAACGGGTCGGACAAACCTTGTGCAATCAGGGACCGGGGCCGATTGGCTTAGGTCGGGTCCATCTTGCAGACTGCAAAAGAATCAGCTGTCGCCAGTGCCATGCGGCAGATGGACAGTTTGCATCGATTTCCAGGCAGGCGCCAAACCCTTTAGAAGCTTTGGCAGCCCAAGCACCATCAGGCAGCAGCCTTTGATGTCGTGCAGATGGCTGTGGCAGCCATCTTGCCTTTGCATCCTGAGAGGCCCAAGTCTTACTTTCAGGCAGCGTTCACTCTGGCCTACCCCGGTGGTCAGTCAGAGAGATGCGGCCCTGATCTAAGAGGCACTTGCCACTAGCCAGAAGCTTCCGCCAGCTTCTACTTCTACATGCATAGCGGCTAAAATGTTCTTTCTTTAAAAAAAAAAAAATGGAAAACACCACACACACACACACACACACACACACACACACACACACACGTGGTCTGATTCCTCCTGACTCAGATTTCTGGAGGTAAATATGCCTCTTGACCTCTTTCCAGATCACTGCTACTCCAACCCCTAGAGGGTAATTGTTTTTCTTCCCCGGTGAGTGAAAGCTTGTCAAAACCTTCCACCACATCGACTTCCGCGTAGATGACAGGGGCACCTAGATCCCTTTACACCCAAACAACAGCACAAAGAGAAAGAGAGGAAGCTAAAGTATGGGTTGTTTCCTTCCTTCTTCCCCAAAATTTCCTGAGGTAAGTAGTGCCTGTTTTCTCCTTCCTCGGTCACAAGTTTAGCCCCCAGACAGTCTTAGGCTCCCTTTTCGCCTGGCATTGCCACCCAAGTGGCAGCAATCGGCTAATTTCAGAATTGCAAATTGGAAGATTTTAAATTTAGTGTCCATTTTAAGACTCCCTCAGAGGTCTGCTTCATCTGGGTCTGACTTGTCCTAAGCCCTAAAGCAGAACAAAGCATTGTTTTCATGGTGGTCAGACTAATCTTGTGCCATGAATAGCCCAGAGTAATCTGTGGAAAAGCTGAGCCTGGAGGTCTTCCAAACAGAGCCCTCACACATTTGGTAGGAGCAGTTAGGAATTCTGACTGGCACTATTAGTCAGAAGTCATGTCACTGCACCGTAGAAGCAAGAGTGGGTCTCTCCTGCCCATAAGCTCCACACAGAAATTTCTACTTCCCTCCACCCACTTGGTAGAGCAGGGCAGGCAGAAAGAAGTTTAGAGCAAATGGCTGAAAAAAATTAAAAACAAATTCAGTGAAAATAAATTCAATAATGTGTGATTTCCAGCCACTCAAAAGTAATAGAAATATTTGGTAAAAATATATAGATACAAATTGCCAATTAATGCAAACTGGTTAAAGCCAGTAAATGGAAAAAAATAAAAGTTAATTAGAGCTTTTGAAGCTTTGTTATATATACATCATTTGCAGGTGCTATAAAAGTGAAAAATAACCATTATAATTACCAGTATTCAAAGATTCATATTTTTCTCATGTAATTTATTTAGGATTATCAGTTTCCTTGTAGTTATACAAAAGGCCTGTCAAGGTGTTTCCCACGTGTTTGGCTCGTGTGTGTTCCAAAAACAAGCCAAAATGCTGTTGTATTTCACCCCGTACAGGGAAGCTACTCTGAGGAAAAAAAAATAGGCCAAGTTTTACCTGGATCTCTATCTTGGTTAAATTATCTTACATATATTTCAATTTTTTTTCTTGTCCTTTCTGTCTTTATCTTTTACTCTTTCTTTGTTAAAATACATCTGTGTTTGTTGACTGCCCCAGATTATATCTAAGTGAGGAGTGGGTGTACTAGCACCTGGTATAGTATATGTAGCTTAACAATACGTATCATTACATTATTTACAGCTCATTTTATGTTATTCAATAGTAAACTGCAAATTAACCCTTCAAAAACCAGTCAGAAAAAATGCTCCGTTAGTCTATCCAATGAAAGCTTTTGTTCCCCAGCAGAATTGTTAAGAGTACATCTATAACTGTATTCATAAATACAGAAGTGTGTTCATTACAGCAGGGATGCCCACCAGAGCCAGCTAATTCCTCTCTCAGGAAATCTGTTTCATAATGATGTTCCTTACTACACCACACTTGTACTTATGCTGATAGCACAGGTTATAAAAGGGACTTAGGATGGGAGTCAATTAATGTACTGGCTCCTTAACCTCCTTTATTAGAGTACATTAGGCACCAAAGGGACTCCGTGTTATGCTGCTGGCCATAGAAACACCCAAGTGATAACATTTCATGCCATCTCAGCCTTGTCTTCAGTTCACAGGCATATACATCATGATCTGACCTCATTAGGCACTGATTCAGCTGCAGGTGAATACAGAGGGCAAGACTGGTGGAAGTAGGTGCCAAGAAAGCATCTTTCTCACACCTGGGAAAAGAAATGACCATCACCAAAACTGACCTCAGGGTCCATGGTACTTTTCACTGTGAGTGTCTGATAAGCTGGATCTTGGCTAAATCAAGTTCTACTAACTTTTGTCTACATTTGGGAGAACTGAAGCTCAGTGAGGCAAAACAACTAGCCTAAAGTCGCTCAGCTTGTTAAGAGCAGAACTGAAACTGGAGAATTCAGAGTTCCTGATTCCTAGAAGGGAGCTCCCACTCCATCTCCTGATGCTTTTTCAATACGAAAAGCAATCATTAATAAGCAATTACTAAAGACTCAACTCAGGGAAGGGAAAGTAATAGAAGTATAAATATAAATAAGTTTTAAAAGATAGGATTTTAAACTGGGTTGTGGGAAAGAAAATACAAGTTTCAAATATTTGGTTTCCCTTTTTCTCCTCAAATTTGCATTAATAGGGAAATAAATGTATGTGTTGGACCAAAACTGAATGCATTTTTAATAATGTGGAGTTTTCTAAAAGAAGCAGTCAGTATAATGTGAGGTGAGAAAGAATCCTGTGTTACAACGCTACTCAAATACTACTGCTAACCTTTAAAGAACCCAACAATGTCTCGTTGCTGAATTAATCAGTCTCAAGATTATCAGCAATTTAGCTACATTTTGTTGGTAATTAGCTTGATAAATTAAGATCTGCAATAGAAAACATGACATCTTATTGTTCCCGAGGTTTTATGGTATTTTCTAAAACAGCAGCTTTCTTTTAAAACATTCATTTCTATTGCAAGGAGACAAACAACAAAACCCAAAGTTTACCGAGTCTGGCTCCAGACAACAACAGTCTGCCCCAGATCCACTGGGCAAAATATCAAAGATTAGCCATTCATAATGCAAACTTCAAACGTGTGGTTTAAAATAATGTTCCAATCTTAGGATTGTGGGCAGTGGCTTCTAGATAGTAAGAAACTATGAGTTCACTTCCTTCATGTTCTCTTTTCTACAATCATGGAACAATGAACTGGTAAAGAAATACTTTGAAAAATGGTGGAACATGGAGAGATGTTTTCATGTTTATCTGAATGGCTCTCTGTGTATTAAGAGTGCAAAACTGGCAGATTAGAAGCTGGGCTCTTTTTCATCAAAACTGTCCACAAACAAGACGATTTCTTGGGGCTAATTTCCATTCAGGGGATAGTGAGAGTTATTTTAAACGACCATAGCCATTTCAGAAGGGTAAGAGCATGTCAACATGTCCACCGGGTCAGAACTGCTCGCTCTCAAAGACTTGAAACGCTCCAGAAGCGCTGGTGATACAATTCCCTCCCTTTCACAATGAATGGAAATGAGAAAAGGTATCTTCCTCTGAAACATGCTAAAAATATAGCAATTACCCAATACAGATGTGGTGTTATAAACTCCTATTCCAAAGCATTCTGTTTCAGCCATGATTTCCATTGCAGAAAACTGTACTAATAGAAACATCCCTATTAATCTGAATTTGAGATATTTCATACAATGTGTATTACCTTTCTGCTGCCTGCAACCTTCTGCCAGGTTTTTTTTTTTTTCTCTTTAGGAGGTGCTTTGAGGGGACCATACCATGAGAACAATACACAGCTGCTGCTGTATAGAGATATCTAATTGTCAATATTGTGGAAATTCTACAGCTTATTACGTGCATTCAGTCTAATTCTGGGCAAATTGCCAGTCACTTCAGGGACAATCAAGTGAGCCACATTACACGTGGTACAGCATCACAGCTTTAAGATACCCGGCTGTTTTGCCTCTGGCCAGAGAATGTTTGTACCAGTGCTACCGAGTGAAGGGGGGTAACTACAAATAAAATAAAATTTGTATTTTTTCAAGTGGGCTGCATTTCAAGCCCAGATGTTAGTAATGAAAGATTCAATTTAAGGATTTAAATTACAAATAAATAAAGTATGAAACAGATGTGATTTTTAAGGAAGTTCAAATTATCCAGGAAGAAAAATATCTCTGTGCATGACAAAGTAATAGGGATTGTCTTGAAGAGTCTGTTGAAAACAATCTGCTAAGCGCAATTCACCCTTAGGACAGGATTGGTTTGGAATGGGAAGGACTGGTGGAGCTTGTCATTAAACAAAAATTGTGTTTAATAAAACTTTATAACCGTGATTAATCCTATGAGGCCCTAAAGGAGTTTGCAGTTTCTGATAAACACATTTTCCTTGTTTGCAATGGTAATGATATTTTGAAGTGAATGGAATAAGAACAAAAAATTCTAAGGGTAGAAAAAGGAAGGTTTGGCAGTACCACCTAGGCAGAAATTACAGGGACATGTAAGAAACAAGGGCCACTCATTAGGAAACTGCTTTGATGTGTATGTGACACATATACCTAAAGATGGGTGTAAATATTACTAAGAAACAAAGATATTGAGCAGACGGTAATGGAGTACATCTTTATACAGACAAGCTAATAAGGCTTTTTTAAATTCTAAGCTGATCATTAGGTTTGCCTAACAAAAGGATGACAGTGATGTAAGACACAAGGTCTCATATCTGGAGACTGTTCTATAAAACCGAAATCAGAAAGGACCATCCAGAGCTTCTCTGTCTAGTACAGTAGCCACTAGCCACATGTGGCAATTTATATTTAAATTTTTATTAATTAAAATTAAATAAAATGCAATATTCCACTTTCTATCATGTTAGCTACGTTGTAAGTACTTAATAGCCACATGTGGCTAGTGGCTACCATATTGAATAGCACAGAAAAAGAAGAGTTCCATCACTGCAGAAAATTCTATTGGAGCAATGGAGTAAGATTAGATTTGGACATTAATTTGGATTTAAGAGTTCAATTCTTAGTTCTCTTTTTTTCTAGCCTTGGGGTCTTGTGCCATTTGGTTGTCCTTCATGATCTTGAATCTCAAGCACACCGGTGTGCTCAAGCATACCCTGATACTCAAGGCTGACGAAAATAGCGATTACAATAAACTGCATGAGCCCCAAGGAAAAACCAAGCCACAAGCCCTGGTCTGCTGACCTGATCTCTCGCTACCTGTCAGTTATCTCCAACAAGTGACTGAGAACAACCACCACCAGAATCTCATTCTCAATGCATATGCATCTTAAGAGTACTGTAGCACCGACAACCAAACCTTTGGTAATCAAAAGGCTACAAAACTAAAGCATTTTGTGGGGAATGTGGAAGTGGAGATTACAAACTGCAAAACAATAGGGCTTTAATGAGAAAGCCAGTTCAAGGGAAAAAAGCGTTAATCCTTTGACATATAAGCTCTAACGATTGCATAGTGCGTGGTGGTAGGGGGAATCTTATCTCCTGGGCATCTCCCCTAGTGCCAGCTTAGCATCCTCAGAGTGCCAGCTCACACACAAACCCACCCTGGAAGCACAGCACAGCTTCTTTGTGCACAGGGCATCTTCCCTGTGCCACATGAACTTTTTCTGACTCCTTGGAACTGCCAGCAGCCATTTCACTTGGATTCTGGCTGTGACAAAAGCAGCACTGCCTTTCTGACATCAGATGGAAAATGTAATTTTGCAGAAACTTGAAAGTCGAAACCTTTCAAAAGTCAAGATCCTTCAATATATGCCAGAGTAATTTTTGAAAGACTTTTATAAGGTCTTCCAATTCCAAGAGCACTTTCAAAATGTTTACATTTTTCTCTTATAGTAAAATAGATGCCTTTCCATCATCTCTCACACAGACTTCACCGCATTCTCTGTTTGTTGAAGGATTTTTGTTTCACAAGTCACACATATTTCTCTATCAAATATATTAAAACTGAAAGAATCCTAGGATATTGGAGCTAAATGGGACTCTAGAGATGGTCTAGCCCAGGGTCCACAAACAACCAGGGCATTCATGAAAGGGCTGCAGCAAACACATGAATTTTCTATAGTATATAAAATTGTGTATGGAAATTTTTGTGAGAAGAGGATCCATAGCTATTATGAAATCATCAAAGACCAAAGAAAGATAAGAACCATTGATCCAGCCTATTCTAAATAAGAAAACTGAGGCTTAGAGAAATGAAGTGACCTTCTGAAAAGTCATACCAATTACTTTGTAATTCACGTCAGACTAAAAAGTCTTGTCTAGATTCATAATCCACTGCCATTTCCACTAAAACAATTGCCTATTATTTCTTCTTGCCTATAGGTAATTCACATGCCAAACTGAATTTAAAATTCCTGGATTTATTGTAAGGCAGAAAAGCCAAAAAAAAATCACAAATGAGAATTTTGGATTTCAAGGAAATGTTCAATTGTAGGTGTGTTGTGTTCTGTGTTACTACTATACAAACTCAATTAGTTACCTACATTGAGGGAAATTTGGGGAATTCAATGTTGCTTAGGAAAGCTTAGCTTTTTGCTTTTTTCCAAATTTTAGAACTATTTTAGAAAGATTACCCACCACTAATTATTTCCTAGAGACATAATATGTTTTTTAAAAATAAATTCACTTACCAGGTTCTGCCATATACACTAAATTTTGGATGTAGATAAGCACATGGATTATCAGGAAATGCATGTGTGTTAAGATTACTTGCTTACCAGAAATGTTTAAGAGGTTAAGGGGGAAAAGTATTTGTTTTTTAATTGAAGTTTTTAAGACATTTAATGTGCATTTATTTCTTCTGCACCATGCTGATTAAGGGTTCAGGTTCAAAACAGATGAATGTGGACTTAATCTTGGCCCCACCCCTTATAATCACACAAATCCTGTGACTTTGCACAAATTACTTAATTTCTCCAAACCTCATCTTTCTCATTTGTGCAGTGGAGATAAAAATAAGAGTGACATCATAAAATTGTTTTAAAACAGTAAGTTCAAGGGCTTTGAAAAGTGTATGGCACAGAGAAAGAGCTCAGTAAGGGTTAGTTCATAATTACAACAAATTTTAGATGCCAAACATCAGACTTTTAAAAATATGTAAAAAGACCAGTAAATCCATCATAGTGGGTTGAATGGTGCCCCCCACCAAATAATACATCCACATGCAACTCCCAGAACCTGTGAATTTGACCCTATTTGTAAAAATGGTCTTTGTAAATGTAATTAAATTAAGGATCTTAAAATGAGACTATCTTGGATTATCTGGATAGGTGCTAAATCTAATAAGGGTCATTATAATATGACATACAGAGGAGACACACATGGCAGAAGAGGAGAGGGCTATGTGAAGATAGAGGCAAGGGTTGAAGTGATGCTGCCACAAGCCAAGGAACACCAGGAGCCACCAGAAGCTGGAAGAGGCAAAGAAGGAATCTTCCCTAGAACCTTCAGAGGAAGTTTGGGCCTGACAACACCTTGATTTTGGACTTCTGGCCTTCAGTACTGTCAAAGAATAAATCCTTTTGTTTTAAGTCACCAAGTTTGTGGTAATTTGTTATAGCAGCCACAGGAAACGGATACATCCATTATGCCTTCCGTGAAATTATATGCATTATTGATACACACATAATCTACCACAGTATAAAATTGGGATTATTTTTAAGCGAATCTCACAAATAATTAAGTATTTGATTTATATTTAACAAAACTAGCAAAACATTCACCAAGGGACCTTGCTCGCCTTTTAGGTTTCCTTGACTTTTAGGTCTACCTTTCCCTGGGGCTGCACCACAGTTGACACAGTACACAGAAAGTATGGGGTCATTTCAGAAACTCACCCTCTTCTCCACTCCCCTGGTTCCTGTTATCTTGCTCTTCCTCAGTGACAACAGACTTACACGAAGTGTGTCAGTCACTTGGTTTCATAACAAAGAGGGGAACAAGCAGCAGTCAGACCCAGGGATGAACCCATCAACCAAATTCAAGTGCAAGCTAAGGAAAGAAAGGCCCAACAAAGGCACATGCTGATTAACTCCTGCAGATGGAATTGTTCTTCTGCCTATTTTGATGTTGCAGAATAGTGAGAGTGGTGCTCAGAAGAAGAAAAAAAAATGTAAGCAATTCTATTTCACTCTTGCAAGTAGGTTAAATAATAATCTAAGAATGATTGCTGCCTATAAAATGGCATTGCCCAAACAGTACTCAGAAATGCCACCCCAATATCCTCTTCAACTGTCCTTCAACTAAGGTAAAATTTAAAAAATTTTTTTAATGAACATTTCCTTTCAGACATGTATGCTGAGGTAAAGACTTTTCAGTGAAAATGGTCAAACCCATTTTGTCACCTGCCCTAATGGCAATGTGATCAAATGCACGGCCAATCAGATCATGTTGGTGTTTGGCTCCTCAGATGCCTTTGATGGAGTCTGTGTCCCTGCCCCCCAGCTTCTGTCTTCTTCAGTCCCAGGTTGCCAGTTACAACTGTAACCATCTCCAGGGGAGTACTACCCTCCGAATCCAGAGCCGCTTCACTTCCCATGCTAAAGCTGGAAGCTCCTGGGAGTCTACAAGAGCTCCTCCCACTACCCTCACCTCCCACCCACCCAATAGTCAGCAGCCAATCACTTGCCCCGTGTCACAGAACATCATTCAGTTCAGGCCTATATTAGTCATGCTGAATGTCACATGACTACAGAGCAGTGTTCCTGCACCTGCACATCTAACTACCCTAGGAGGCTTTTGGGTATTTTAATAGAAGTAGGTGATTAATAGATAGGTAGATAGGCTGGATGCAGTGGCTCATTCCTGTAATTGCAACACTTTGAAAGGCCAAGGCAGGCGGCTCACTTGAGCTCATGAGTTCGAGACAAACCTGGGCCACATGGCAAAACTTCGTCTCTACAAAAGATACAGAAAATTAGCCCGGCATGGTGGTGTGCCTATAGTCCCAACTATTTGGGAGGCCAAGGTAGGAAGATGTCTTGAACCCCAGAGACTGAGGCTACATACAGCGAGCCATTATCAGGCCACTGCACTCCAGCCTGGACAACAAAACTGTCTCAAAAAATAAGAACAGGTAGATAGATTAGTGAGAGAGAGACATACAGACAGATGTTTATCTTCAATTATATAAAATATTTGTCCTCTGAGAGTAAATTTCATCCTTAAAGCAGATGAAAGCCTAATGAACAAGGTGATGGACTAAGTAAGCCAAGTAACCCTGTCTTGGTCCAAAAAGGGCTTAAGTAAGAAAAAAAAAATTAGATAGATTGTCTTATGTGGCTTATAAACCAGCTCTGAGAAACACTACAAAAGAAACATTCAGAACATTCCAGACAATCACACGACCCCCAGGACTTCGATGCTTTTCTTGCTAAGTGTTCTGTTAAAAAGTCTGTATCCTTGATTCCCGGCCATACTTTGTGTGAGTCATGTTAACATCCAGACCAAATCTATATGCCATCATCAGGAGAATGCACTCAATGAAGAAGGCTCCTTAAAAGTCTTCTCCTGTAGTTAAAAAAACAAACAACAACAACAAAAAAAAACAGAGTTCTCAGTCTTTGTCGCTTTTTGGTCAATAGAACCATGTGGTTTCAAATCAGGAAGGAAATTGCCAGTGGAATCAAAATAATACGGGAGTGGGATAAACAGAAAAAAAAATTACCCTCTGTGAGAACAGCAGGCAGAGAGAATAAAGTAGAGATTGGAGAAAAAGGTAACAGAAGACAACAAGCACCAAGCACTGGACAAAGTCAGGAGTCCTGGGCTCAAATTCTGAAATTCTGTCCTACTAATTTATTCAAGTCATTTCGCCGACCTGAGCCTAAATTCCTCACCTGCACGGTGAGCATCATAACACTCGCTGTCAGGGCCTTGAGGGTCAGTTGAGATAAGGAATGTACAAATGTTTAGTGAACTGTAAGCACCAGGAAATGTTAAATTTTTTTCATTATGATTAAAAAGTCATATTGCTTGAGTATGTGTACCCATCCCTACCCCCATGCCAACACCACCGCCTACCTGACAAGGAGAATTCACCCCTCTGTTGTACTCCTTCCCGTGTCCTGCTCCAACATCTGTTTAACACTTTCTGTGGAGAGTTCATCTTCCCCCAACCAGTTCCCTGAGCTTTTTAGATGAAGAATTGGTGGGGGGAGTAGAGAAAAGATAAGCAAGAAGAAGAAAAAAGGAAGAAAAATGACTAAAGGCAATTTAAATAACAAAGTACTGAGAGAGAGCGAGAAGAAGATGTTGGAGGTAGAGAAATTTCTAAGTGATTTGAGGGGAGAGGCACTGGAATGATTGTAAAATGAGAGGTTTGATTGAAAAGAGCTGCTATGGACTGTTGTATTTTGGTCTTAACTGCAGATTTCCAAAATTCAAATAGAGAATAGAATTTCTTTTTAATTAGCTTTGGCTTTGAAAATATGACTCTTGAACAAGATGTGGCTTCCAGACCGAGCCAGATGGAAACCCAGATTTATAAGGGTCATAAACTGTAGCTAGTTGGACTGAGCAGTTTGAACTTATCAAGGTATAAACATGAAATTATTTTATTTTTCCGGTAACTACTACCAACTGTGATCACCAAACCTCCCAATTTTCCCTACAGATTGGTGGTCATCCTTAATGATGTTTCAGCCTGATTCCGTAACTTTACAATCACTTTCCATTTAAAAAAAAAAAAAAAGGCCCTTTTGGGTTATTAAGAGATAGTGTCTACTACTTAAGAACTTGTGTTCAATTCAGTTTTCCCACTGCCCCCATACATTGCGGTAGTCTGCAGACAATATTATCTGTTCTGTCTTTCCTATATCTCCTTCTTCCTTACACTTATTCTTCTTGTTCCTCCATGGGAAGGAGAAAGAGAAAAGAGTTATTTCTTTTTGTGGCTGCTGTGGCAAATTGGCTGTCTTCTTCGTCGTTGGCCAAATGCACTATTCCCTTACATGAACATCCCCCACTGGGGCTGTTCCTGAATTAAATGCCTGATCTGTCTCATGGTCCACATAGTCCATGTGCCTCAGTGAGGCAGTGAGGTCTCCTTTGGCCCCATTAAGGAACTGGGGGAATCCATCCCTACCATTCTCCCTTCCTTGGTGGTTCCTGAAAAACTGCAACTGTATCTTCCACTGACACCCAGCAGCTGCTCTCTAATGCATGAGTCTTTTTGCCTCACACTACAGAGGTCCCCCAAAAGAAGCCTCTAATATGATCTATTCTCTGTATTTCCAGTTCCAAAATCTATAGTTACAATGATCTATCTTTGGGAGAAATTAGGAATTCAAGAAGACAATTCGTTTCCTCCCTCAGCACCATCATACCATCTCCCCACTCTACTCTACCCCTGTGCTTTTCCCTCACTTAGTACAGGGGAAGATCAGCAGCTCCAGTGGCTTGGCTGGTACCCAGACCGGAAACAAGATGCTGGTTTCTTTCTCTCTCTCAGCTTCTGAAAAATAGACCAGGTGAATACCTGCCCACCAGGGAGGAGAGATGAGTGTCTTCATCCATCTGTGCTGCTTTAACAAAATACCTCAGACTGGGTAATTTATAAACAATAGATAAGGGCTGCTCCCTGCTTCCAAGATGGCACCTTGTTGCTGCATCTTCCAGAGGGGACCAACACTGTGTCCTCACATGGCAGAAGGGACAGAAGGGCAAGAAGGGCCTAAACTAGTTCTCCCCAGGCTTTATAAGGCACTAATTTGTTCATGACAGTGGAGCAAACTACATTTCCCGACTCCTTTGCCAGGTGGCTTATGATTACAGATTGAAAGAAGGAGGGAAGAAGAAACTTAGCTCTCCGGCTTCCAGCTCCAGTCCACATCACTCCAGCAGCAAAGGACAGCTATGGTTCCAAATTCCTGATTCTTTTGGCACTCATGGTATCAGCCTTATCACACTCCTTCAGCAGTACTCAGAGCAGCCATACTAGTGCTCCATTCCACCCCCACAATTCTAGTATCGACTGGCCTTGCCCTTTTGGCTATCTGAGTGCCAATCAAGCCTTCCCACCTGCACTGTTGGCTGTGCCCTCCTAAAGCTCAGAGCACCAACCAGTCATGCCTCCCCTAGAGATCTGAGCACCGGCCCTCAAATCTCCCTTTCAAGACTTAACCACCTGCCCTGCAGAGGCTTCTCCTCCAAGCTTCCAACTTCTGGTAACATTTCCTCTTCCCTCTCCAGTAATGCCTGAGTTTCACCCCCAGAGATTCTTGGTCTTAGGTATGGCCTGGGCATCAGGATTTTTAAACACACTATTATGCAGCCAAGGTGTTGAACCACTGCAACAGGCATTGTACAAATAATGAGAAAAGTTTACCCAGATATATCCACATTTTATCACACTGGCTCTCTAAGACCATCAGCACATTTGCAAAAATGTTGACCACAGGTAAGGTAGAAGCAAGGATGGCTGTGTAATCAATTAATCCTTGAAGTCAGAAGGTAGCTAATGAAATTGCACATGCCCAACACTAACTTAGGGACTATGCAAGACACAAAGAAGTAAAAGACATGGTTTCTGATCACAGTAGTACTATAATTTAGTTAGAGAAGTCAATATTAATACTCACAAAGAAAGTAAAGAATTATGCAGAGACAATAAGGAGATAGTTTATTACATAATACAACAAGGATAGTTTGATTTAGTGTTAAAAACAATCCTCTCTGCCCCTCACACCTCATCACAACAGGTGAACACATTTGCTTCCACCTACAGGGTTCAAATTAGACTGCAGGTGCTCTGCATCAGAATCACCAGGGTTCTCTTTAAGATTCTCAAGCCCCATCCCATTGTCTTAGACAGGGAGACCTAGAAATCAGCATTTTAACATACTCTGCCAGGCGCCATGGTTCACGCCTGTAATTCCAGCACTTTGGGAAGCTAAGGTGGGTGGATCGCTTGAGCTCAGGAGTTCAAAATCAGCCTGGGCAACATGGTGAGACCCCCGTCTCTAAAACAAACAAACAAACAAACAAAATACTCTCCAGGTGATGCTGATAGATGTAGTTTCCAACCATACATAGAAAATAAAACTAGTTTAATAATTTACTTCATGCCATTTTTCTTTAGCAATCAGTGCCCTGTATCTGTATCTGGGGTCCAGGCATTTGGCATCCCACCCCATTACTCCCTCTCCTTGCCTGAGCTCCTGAGTTTCTCATAGCAAACCATTTTACTGGCTGCAGTACCAAACCACTTCTGCAAGACTTGGCCAAGAATTCTACACTGATCCCAGCTCTAACCTCTGCCCTCAGCATTGCTGACCTTGGATTCTTCCAAGCCCACAATCTCCTAGAGCATCCTCCATGCTTCTCACCCGCTTACCTTCCAGCCAGCCTAGCCTCCATGTGCCTAGTCTTGCCTCAGGCTCACAGCAAGGCTTCTTCCTGCCATGTGGGCTAACGTCATCTGAGCTGCCCTTTCTGGGAAGTGGGGCTATGTCTGCACCTTGTAGTATGGAACACAGTGAAGTTTAATTGGCCATCATGGCAACCCAAACCCATAATCTTAGGTTCATCAATTAAGAGCTCCAAGTTAATTGGCTAAAAGTACGAAAGTATGTTCGATAATATAATAGAAATGACCAAATTTTGCCTCCTCCCTGTTGTCGGGGGGAAGTAGAAATTGCTAATAGTCTTCGTGCCGTTCTAAATAATAATACATGGGTATGGCAGTTTGTGCTTCATGAAACCTCTTGTGCATTTCACCTCTGTTGATTCCTTCAACAGTTTTGTAGGGGAGGTCATGCTGCTGTTTTCATCCCCACTTTATGATTGAGGAAACTGAGGCCCCATGGCTAACTTTGGAAGACTTAAGACCCTCCAGAGGGCCCTTGGGTGATCAACTGGCACTCATCTAGGTCCATATAGCTCTACAGCAAGAATAAGGAACACCAAGAATATGCCAGGTATTTTGTATATATTATCCTTCTCCCTGCCCCCTTTCCCCGGCTCATTTCTCTCCAGTCACACTGACTTCCCCGCAGTTCCTCAAACATGGCAGGCACCTCCTGCCTCAGGGCTGTTACCCTTGCTAGCCTCTGTGCTTGCGATTATCTTTTTGCAGGTATCTGCATGTCTGGGTCCCTCCCTTCTTCTTTCTTTCCTTCCTTCTTCCTGTCTTTAGTCAAATATCTCGTTCTCTGTGAAGACTTCCCTAACCAACCTACTTAATCAAAATCCAAACTCTCCACCACCAGTCCCTACCTCTTTCCTACTGTCTGTTTCTCCATAGCATCTATTACCATCTGACATACTTATTTATGCACTTTATTGTCTATCTCCTGCACAATAGCATATAAACTTCATAAGCACAGATTCTTATCTATTTTCTTCACTGCACAGAGTAGGCAGTCAATAAGCATTTGTTGAATGAATAAATTATATCATCTAGCCCTCAGTATCCCTGAAAAATAAGTGTTATTAGTTCTAATTTAGAGATGAAGAAACTAAGATGAAGAGAATTTAAGTAACTTGCCCTAAATCTAGAGCTGCCAGACTTAGCAAATAAAAATACAATATGCTCAACTAAATTTGAATATCAGATGAACAACAAATAAAAATTTTTTGTATAAGTATGTTCGATACAATATTTTAGATATAACTTACACTGCAAAAATTCATTGTTTATCTAAAATTTAAATTTAACCCGCCAACCCTGTAATTTATCTGTAGCTCTACTTAAATCACACTATAAGCAAGTGACAGAGCTGATAATCTCACCCACGTTTTTACGACCCCAAATTCCTGCCATAGTCTCTCATTTTAAAAAAAAAAAAAAAAAAAAAAAAAGTCATACAAACACAGGTCCATCCATCCTCACAAAGGCCACCGATGAAGAAATCAGCTCTACAGGCCTTGCCAAAAGTTTTGGTTGCAGTCTCTGATATAGCAGTACCTATTCATCAGAATTTTATCCTCCTGGGCTGTCAGTCTTAGAGCTTTCATAAGCATTAAATTAATTTAAAAATCTAGAGCTTCTCAATGGAATTACAGTCCTCTAACTCAGTTGCCAGTTACTTATTCTGTATTAATAATCCCATTCTATGACCAGCCATTGGATATAGAGGAGTTGATCTCATAAAATGTTAAAGTAAACCGGTTTCATTCCCAAGAGGACCCAGTGTGACAGAACATATTACAGAAGATTGACAAGAAAATATTTGGGGAGCAGGACATTCTCTGGAGCAGCATAAGATATTTAAATGACTGATTTGGAGTGAGGTGATACTTCAAAGAAAAGAATGGCTGGCATAAAGAAACTTTTCTGTGAATTATATCCCTCAACCAATCATGTAGGGAAAGTAACTAAATCTAATGATGTTTAGCTTCATCATCCCTCATTTAGATTTTCATTAGCAAATATTTTTCCTCACCATTACCAGAAAGCATCATTTTCTAAATATGAGGCTACGATAAACATGAGGTATTCAAATCTTAGAAAAAGCAGAGTCTAGACCTCATGATCTTTTGAGTAACTTTAGGGTCTTAGAGTGTTTCTAGGACTTAGACCTAGAAATACTACAAGGCCGTGGACTTGCTCTAACCAGTGTGTTTAATAAATCACAAACCTCTGTGCAGACCCAGCTGAACAAGGATTGATGCACAGAGGACTTGGGAAGTCATTCTGCACATCAAGCAGAGGGTGGGGTGCCCCACAAGGCACCTCCTATAGAATTGATCACATCTTGCTTTTTATGAGCCCAGAAATTAGTTCTACAGATGCTGGTTTACTGTGAAGACATTTGAGTTATTCCTCAAGGTAAATTACAAGTTCAGAACCCCTCATAAACTATATTTTACTAAGTCTTAGAACATTCCCATGACATACAGAAGATGCAGTAGCTCTAATTATCTTCCTATCATACTTTTCCTCGACTTCTAAAAGCATGCATGCAAACAGATACACACACACACACCCCACATGGTTATATGCAAAACCCATATTAACCTATCTAAGCTCTTATCCCCCTGGTAGGGTGATTATTCAGGGATGGGCATATGACCAGGGATGGAACAATCAGAGCCTTTCCCTGGGGTAATTCTAATTGACGCTACCGAGGGAGGCCTCTTGCCTCTTAGGTCTCAAAGCTAGAAGGATGTGAACCCAAGGCTAATGGTAATCATAATTTTTTCCATATAAAGACAGCTATCTGCCATAGAAGTGAATGAAACCAAGCAAAGGCAACCTGGACAGAGAAAGAGAGCACATTGCAGAACGGGGTCCCCTGGGCAAGTCCCAGGCTCCAAAGTTGCCCAGTTCCTTCTCAAGCTCTGGATTCAGACTCTGTTAATTGATCCTGCATCCTTCCAATGGAGCCTTTTTTTTTTTTAACTTAAACTAGTCTGAGCTGAATTTCTCTTCCTTGCTCATTAGAAGAATCCAGACTTACATATAGGGAGAAAATGTTATTTCCATTTTATAAATTAAAAATAAAACCTAAGGCACCAAAGATTATGTGGCTTGGCCTTAACTGTGAAAATAATGTTAGACTTTGAAAGTGCTGCTACCCACCTGAAAACGAAGGCTTAAGACACACCTCTCCTACAGCAGCAACTTTCAGAGACTTTGCAATTCACTGTAAGAAATACATTTTATGCTATAACCCAGTATATACATATGTGAGTGTGTGAAACAAAAATTTCACTCAATACTTGCCCTTATTAAGTATGATGCACTCTTTTATTCTCTATTATATTTCATTTTTTCAAATGTTGTTTGTGACCCACTAAATTGATTTTACCTCCCACTAAACTGATTTCACAACCCACTAGTGGGTCCAAATTATAACTCTTTAAAAATTTGTACTATATCCCTTTTCACAATATAATGCTAATTAAATAAACTTTCTCCCCATATAAGTTTCCCTTAAGTGAAATTCAAGAATATGTGGATTTATTTCTGTATTCATTTGGTTTGAGCATATGTACATTCCAAGTCATCCTACTAGAAATGATTAGAAAAAGAGAGATTTGGAGGATAGAAAGAGAAAGAGGAAAAGCAGTAGAACCTAAAAGCAGGATTTTGCCATCAAGTCAGCAGAGAGATAAAGGGACTGAGTTTATACAATGCCAGCATTGCCTGAAGTCACCTCCTATGTCTATCCATTTCCATTTAGAAAGGCATCACAAGTTTAACACGTCCAAATCAGAGTTTCTGGTTTTCCTCCTCCTTCTCCCCTTGTCTTCTGAACTCAGTGTGGCACCACTATTGAGCAGAATATTCAAGCCAAAAGGCAACCCCCCAAAAGTTCTGACTTCAAAACATATCCAAAATCCCATCAGCACTTCCACTGAGACTGCCTACATTGGGGCCATAACGCTTTTTCACTTTGACTTCTACAATAGCCTCCTATGCTTGCCCCCAATCCACCTGCATTAGTCCATTTTCACACTGCTATAAAGAACTGCCCGAGAGAGGTTTAATTGACTCATTGTTTTGCATTACTGAGGAGGCCTCAGGAAACACAATCATGGTGGAAGGCAAAGGGGAAGCAAAGACCTTCACAGGGTGGCAGGAAAGCCAGAGAAGAGCAAGCAAGAGCAGGGAAAACTGCCTTATAAAATCGTCAGATCTCATGAAAACTCATTCACTATGACGAGAACAGCATGGGGGAAACCACTCCCACGATCCAGTCACCTCCCACCAGTCCCTCCCTCAACATGTGGGGATTACGGGGCTTACAATTCGAGATGAGATTTGGGTGGGGACACAGTCAAACCATATCATCACCTATGCTCCCACAATCTAGTCTCTACCGAGCTACCAGAGTAATCTTTCAAAAATCTAAATTAGATCATGTCACTCTCCACTTAAAACCCTCCAAAATCTTCCCCTTCATGTTTAAAACAAAACCCAACTATCTTTCCATGGCTCCCTCTTGTGTCTGCAAACTCAACTTCCTCAGTTCTCTTCGTCATGCTTCAACCATCTTGCTCTTCCTTGAATATACCAGTCATTCCTACCTCCGGACTTTTATACTTCCTATTCTTTTTAGCTAAGACACTCTTTCCCCATATCTCACTGCCCTCAGGTCTCTACTTAAATTTCCTGTCCTGGAAGAAGCCCTCCTGAGCATCTCACCCAAAGTAGCCCCTGCCACCAAGAGTTCTCTATCCTCTTCCCGTTTTAGGATCCTTCACGGCACTTATCGCTACCTTCAATTACACAATGTGTTTGTTTGTTCATGGTCTGTCTCCCTCACTAGAATGTAACTTCTATGAAGGCAAATGTTGGCTGTGACTCCCTGAAGAGACCATCAAATTTAGCTGTTGATCAAGCAAAACCAAGGGTATTGCGTACTAGTGCCTTAACAAAAACAGTAGCATCTCAGAAGGGAGAAGTGAGGGCAGGATATTTTAAGGCTTGTTGATTCTGTTTAAGACAAGTATTTCATATATATTTTTATTATACTTTAAGTTCTGGGATACATGTGCAGAAAGTGCAGTTTGTTACATAGGTATACATGTGCCATCAACCCGTCATCTATATTAGGTATTTCTCCTAATGCTATCCCTCTCCTAGCCCCCCAGCCACTGACAGGCCCCAGTGTGTGATGTTACCCTCCCTGTGTCCATGTGTTCTCGTTGTTCAACTCCAACTTATGAGTGAGAACATGTGGTGTTTGTCTTTTCTGTTCCTGTGTTAGTTTGCTGAGAATTATGGCTTCCAGCTTCATCTACGTCCTGCAAAGGACATGAACTCATCTTTTCTGTGGCTGCATAGTATTCCATGNTGTTGATTCTGTTTAAGACAAGTATTTCATATATATTTTTATTATACTTTAAGTTCTGGGATACATGTGCAGAAAGTGCAGTTTGTTACATAGGTATACATGTGCCATCAACCCGTCATCTATATTAGGTATTTCTCCTAATGCTATCCCTCTCCTAGCCCCCCAGCCACTGACAGGCCCCAGTGTGTGATGTTACCCTCCCTGTGTCCATGTGTTCTCGTTGTTCAACTCCAACTTATGAGTGAGAACATGTGGTGTTTGTCTTTTCTGTTCCTGTGTTAGTTTGCTGAGAATTATGGCTTCCAGCTTCATCTACGTCCTGCAAAGGACATGAACTCATCTTTTCTGTGGCTGCATAGTATTCCATGGTGTATATGTGCCACATTTTCTTTATCCAGTCTATCATTAATGGGCATTTGGGTTGGTTCCAAGTCTTTGCTATTGTGAACAGTGCTACAATAAACATACATGTGCATGTGCCTTTATAGTAGAATGATTTATAAACCTTTGGGTATATACCAAGTAATGGGATTGCTGGGTCAAATGGTGTTTCTGGTTCTAGATCCTTGAGGAATTGCCACACTGTAAGACAGTTTTTTGGGTTTTGTTTGTTTGTTTGTTTGTTTGTTTGTTTGTTTTGAGACAGGGTTTGGCTCTATTGCCCAGGCTTGAGTGCAGTGGTACAATCTCAGCTCACTGCAACCTCCACCTCCCAGGCTCAAGCCATCCTCCACCTCAGCCTCCTGAGTAGCTGGGACTACAGGCACACCTTGCCATGCCTGGCTAATTTTTGTATTTTTTGTGTAAGTGGGGTTTCACCATGTTGCCCAGGTTGATGTCGAACTTCTGAGCTCAAGATATCCACCGAACCTCCCAAAATGCTGAGATTACAGGCTTGAGCCACCGCGTCCTGCCAAGGCAGGTATTCAGTGGAGGGATCCTGATTGAAATTGAGTCGTTTGTGATATAATAGTTTAGGATTAGTGGACACAGTGAACAACGGTTTCAAGGTGGTCTTGAAGAGTAAACAGTCATTGGATAGCCTAGTTCAATATTGTTCAGAGAAGGCCTATTATTACTCTGATGAGACCTAGTTTATTGGCTTATTATTCAGGAAAATAATGAATTTTAGAGGTTCTGGAAACAATCCACTGATTTGCAAGTTTATCTTCTGGACAAAATTTTCTGGACTAGTAAATTCTTGTTAATACAGTTGTAGTTTTAATCCTATTAAGTTGTGTGGCTGTGTATGATTTCAGTTCTCACAGAGAGCTTCTTTGTCTGAATGAGTAACATAAAGTGCTTAGAATCATGCCTGGCACATAATAGGCACTCAATAAATATTTATTGTTGTTCTGTAGTTGTTGCTAACAATCGAGTGGAAAGTTCCTGTCACACAATAAGTGTTTGTTAATTAACTATTAACAGTTGGAAGGACAGAAGACGGAGCTAAATCAAATGTGTAAGATAGAGCACCTCAATGGAAGGGTCCTGCTGTCTCCTTATGGGTTCTGACATGGAGTTATTTGGGCAGGGGTATCAGAAATAATGTCAGAGAAATTATCTGCCACAGTGAGCTGAGTGGATTAAATAAGGAATCTTCAATGCTTTCCCCTCATCAGACATCCTTGTGCTGTGGGCCACGATGGGACCTCCATGGTGGAATCAAAAGTTAAAAAACATAAAAAGGCAAAAGTGTTGAACTCTCCAATAGGAGACTACATGTGGGATGACTGAGTCCTTCAATACACCTGCAACAAAGCAAACAAGTTTCCACAGTCTCATTAAAACTGCAGGGGAGAGTCTGTAAGTTTTCTATTAAGCAAGGCTGGTGAATGGAAATTGATTTTGCACTAATAATGTAAGGTGTGTAAAATGCTATACATAAGGTCAAAGTATAATTTTTATGGTTGAAAACATGACTCTCATACAAACATAAAATGAACACCTGTCAAAGATTTATTAACTCATTAATGAGGGAGGCAGTAAGAAAAACCTAGTTCAGAGAGCATTTTGAGGAATAGGGTATTTATAGGTGTTTAAAAAGAAACATTAGAATTATACTGCTAGATTGGATACGAAACTGATTAATGTTCCACAGAGCAGTAAAAGCCATAACCTTTGGGGCTATCTTTGCTACTGGACAGAAATTATTTGCATCTCTGCCATACAAAACCTCCAAGTTAACGTGTAACTTCACAGAGCTTGAACCCATAATTAATAGTAAATAGCAAAATCAAGCAAAGGTACATTCCTCAATATAATTAATTACCCTTAGGTGGCCTCATTAGACAATGCCCTTGTATGACATTGAAAGGACATGCCTTATTTCCAAACTTTGGAGAATGTTTCTTAACAATATTCTCATTTCAATTTGCGTAATTTACAGATGCTTTCATAGATTCTCTCCGTCTTGATCCCCAACTCTATAGTACCCATAAAGTCATGGTGTTTGGCTGCAAATTCTATTATAAAGGAGAAGTGGGTTGTTTTTTGTTTTTTGTTGTTGTTGTTGTTGTTTGGTTCATGTTTTGTTATTTTCCAGGAATGTCACCCTCATGATAGAAAAGGATCATGGCACTCATGTTTCCCTCCTTCCCCAGACTGCAGGTTTCTCAAGGATAAGACCAGATCAGTTCAAAAACTTCACCATTTCCTTCCTCAGCTACAAATTTCTACCATCTAGAGATGTTTAATACATACTGGGAACACAGTAATGATACCTAGCTAAAGGAATGAAGGTAACTAAAGGAAAAAAATGTTATCCTTAATCAGGAAACAGTTATGAGGTAATGTAACAGTTTAACACACAGGCTCGGCCATGAAGCAGTTACACAGGAAAGCTACAGTTCAGCTGGCTGAGCCTGGCTGAGCCCCAGAGCTGCAGGAGGACACGGTTCTTTCAGGACAACTCAGCCTATAAGTAATGGGCTTTAGGGTAAAGCAAAGATTGCTCCAATCAGCATTTAGCCCAGAAGATACTTTCTTCTTCTACCTCAAACAACTAAGATCTGTAAAATCCCAACCACCACACTTAGGGAAGGATCCTAAAAGAGAGCTGCACTGGAGAACTGATTCTCCTGGGGTTTTATTTTTGTTTTTCTGTCATAAAAGACTTTGCTCAATAACTATAAAAAAGAGAAACTGTAATAGAATCTGTGTGTTTTATGTTATACTTTTCAAGGTTTATTTAAGAATTTGAGGTGGCTTAAAGTAAAAGATAACCCCAAAAGGTATTTTAATAGAAATAAGTGGTGTCAAAAGTGAAGAAGATATGGTCCTCTACTGGAAACCTAGCACTGAGCATCCTGGTAGCCAAAGCTAGATGGAAAATTTTACAACCTACCCAAACCTTATTTTCTAATAAGGAAACATACAAGAAGACAGAAATGTTTCACTAGCATTGAATTATATGAAGAACTTATTTTACAAATCCTTATATAAGGACACTAGGTAGGTCAAAGCTTTTAACACAGGTGTTAACAAAACTTGAATTTATGCTCTTTATATTTCTATATTTTTAATTGCTTACTAAAAGCTAAGGCCATACTATTATATCACATAACACAATGTCCTGTTATGTAGCATTTGGGTGGCCTAACCAGATGTAAGGGGATAGCTTAGAGAATCTGCAGACAAGTTAGCGATCTTTTGGTTTATCCACTTCAGAAATCAGCTATTTGATCTGCACTTTGACCAAGGTGGCCAATTCAAGACTAAGCTGTGTTTGTATCTCAGTACTCTATGCATTCTCTGTGTCCAACATGGTGATTGACACATAATAGATGCCCAATAACTACTTGACAAACAGTACTAGTGAGTGTTAAACAGTGCTTTGTAATGGAGAGTGGCCAGAAAGCCACGCAGTAGCAAAAGTGGCTTGAAGAAAATGACTCCTATTCTAATCTGGAGAGGATGAATGTCACCTTTTCTCTGCCTGTGTTAGTGTATCTAATACTTCTCTTCTGGCTCAGACTTATAAAATGATACCTTTATCCATAATTTTAGTAAGATATGGAAGCTAACTGTTCAAAACCTGCATATAGTTTATTCCTTATTAGGGGCTTAGTTCTTGCCAACAAACCCTTTGCCATTCTTTTGGTAAGTAGTGAAAGGACTTTTTCTTTGACTATATCTAGGAGTTCAATGGATGTCCCTACAGTATTCTGGCACCCTCACTGGTAGAATGGGTATCAAGGGCTTATAGCATTAGGACCCTTATGCAGGAAGCTCTGATAATACCAAGGTCCAGGTGATCCAGGTGATGCCAGTCACTGAGTTCATAAAACGATTGGCTGGACAATCAAAACAGCTAGCTATCCTGAGAGTTCCCTGTGCTTTCCCTAGTCCAGTTCATCTCGTACACGCACGCAGACTGAGTTTCTGAAATATCACTCTGACCATTTTGGTCAAAAACATTCCACATGGGGATATTAAAAACTAACAAAACAATGGCCGGGCGCGGTGGCTCAAACCTGTAATCCCAGCACTTTGGGAGGCCGAGACGGGCGGATCACGAGGTCAGGAGATCGAGACCATCCTGGCTAACATGGTGAAACCCCGTCTCTACTAAAAATACAAAAACTAGCCGGGCGACGTGACGGGCGCCTGTAGTCCCAGCTACTTGGGAGGCTGAGGCAGGAGAATGGCGTGAACCTGGGAGGCGGAGCTTGCAGTGAGCTAAGATCTGGCCACTGCACTCCAGCCTGGGCGGCAGAGCGAGACTCCGTCTCAAAAAAAAAAAAAAAAAAAAAAACTAACAAAACAAGAGAGCTGGAAAAAGGAGGGCAGTGAAGAGGACATCCTTCAGGGACCAAGTACCATTACTGCCTATGGCCAGGCTAAACAGCCAGTAAACTTCTGGACCACAGATGAATCAGAACACAAGCCAAACTCTTTGGGACAGGAAATCGTGGTTCTGAAAAACACACTCCGCTGTGCATCCTGCTGCTCTATTTTTTTCTCAAATATTCTGGAGAGGCAAAAAAGAGTCTTCCTGGGAGTGTATCAGTGCGATGAACACACCAATGGCAAAAATGCCATTTGTAGAGCAATTTATAGTGTCGGATATAATTACCACTTCATTCTCACAAAAACCCACCTTGTAGACCTTAAGACACTGATCTAAAGCAATGTGTCCCAAACTGTCCCTGATGATGAACCACTTTATTTTTCTGTTTCCACACTAGCCTAAGAAGTGTGCTAGAAAGCCCCTTAGTCAAATTCCCTCTCTTTCTCTCTCAGCATTCTGAGACAAGCCATTCATACAAGAAACATAAAATGCCTAATTATTTTTTCAGAGGGGTATAAGAATACACAGTAGCGCCCCCTTATCCATGGTTTCACTCACTGAGGTTTCAGTATTCATGATAAACTGCCATGAGTCCAAATATATTACATGCAAAATTCCAGAAATAAGCAATTCATACGTTTTAAATTGCGTGCCATTCTGAGTAGCATGATGAAATCTTACACCATTCTACTCTGCCCCAACCTGGACATGAAGCATCCTTTTCTCTAGTGTGTCCACACTGTATATGCCACCTGCCTTCGTAGCTGAGTCGCTCAGTAGCTGGCTCAGTTACCAGACTGACAGATCACAAAAGAAGGCAAGGATAGTACAATAATATATTTGAGATAGACCACATTCACATAATATTTATTATGGTATATTGTTATCATTTTTCTACTTTATTACTAGTTGTTAATCTCTTACTGTGCCTAATGTATAAATTAAACTTTATCAAATCATGTATAGGAAACAACATAGTACATATAGGTTTCAGTACTATTTGCAGTTTGAGGCATCCACTGGGAATCTCGGAATGTATCCTCTGTGGATGCAGGGGGATTACTGTATCAATAAATCACATGGGATTTGTGACATAAATCCAGCTTGTATATCATGTGTTTCACTGATTTTATATATATAACTATATATAAGTTCATATATCTTTAGATATATCTACATAAGCATATAAAATACATAGTCCATGATCTATATTAATAATATATTGTTATATATAAATATATATTCCGTAAGTATATGTTATATATATTTATATGTAAATAAATTTACTAATGTATCTATATGTATATGTATGATTAAGGAAAGGTCAGTCCTTGGGACACAGGTGATTTGGTTTCTAGGAATATATTAACAGTTTATTCTGATTACCACACTACTGATCATCATAGAGATTGTGAACTTACTTAAAAGCATTAGGTCCAAGGCAATTTCCAAACAAAAGAACCCCTCCATTCCAAACAGAACTCCAGTACCTCCTCCTGCTTTGAGTCTGAGATATACGGCCCTTTTCAATTCTATGCCATGAGCAGAAAAGATTTTATGTTCCCATCCATGCCAAAGGTCATCCAAGTCATTCAGCAACTTTTCCTTCAGCAGGTGGAAGAGCCAGGGTGTGCCTCCTAACGCAATGGTTACTTCTAACCCAAATTTGAACAATTCTCCTCTTTTCACCAAAGCTGTTTTCTCATTGTCCTGGGCTAGTTGCTAGTTTATATTTCTGATATCTGAACAATGGAATGTGAATAGGAGAGACATATGTTTCACCTCCTGACTGGCACGTAAACCTCTCTATGCCTAGTCATTCATATCCTTCTCCTCCTCCAGCAACCTCAGAAGCCATGTGTTGAAGATGAAGGAACCACAGACTAGAGAACACAAAACCCCTGAATCTGTGGGTTTTGGCCACATTCACATGGGATTAGGCCATTGAGATTTGGGGGTTGTCTGTAATAATGCTTAATGCTACCTTTGTCTGGTATAGCAGCTGATGTTACCTTAACTAATATGCCCTCATAATCAAGGGTAGTAGTTATTTTCCCCATCATTGTGCAAGGTTGGCCATTTAGAACTTCTTTATAAATCAGATCTTCTCATGATCCACTCAATGGGTCTGGTCTGTATCTATTCACTCATTCAAAAAATTATAAATTGAGCACCTACTATGTGTCTTCACTGGGCACAAGTATGATATCTAAAGGTCCCTTAAACTGAGACCCAAGAGGAACAATTCTTCAAATGTGGTTCTATGGTAACTAGGTTATATCTATAATTATTAAAAAGAATACACCTGCTGACTCTCTAATGTCTACCCCATTCCACCTCACTACCCCACCTACCTCAACCCTTACATCCCTATGTGCCAAAGTGGAGATGCAGCTTCAGGCTGCGTGATTTGGAAGACAGAAAAAAAAGTTCCCTGGGAGGTTTTCTTGCTCACTCTCAATTCAGATTCACGATTTTACAGGGACTTTGAACAGGGAAGAAGCCATTTCCATTGTGCTCATGACAACAGAGACACAAGGAATGGAAGTGGTTTGTCTTTGTAAAATTAAGAGATTTAGATTCCTTTTTAATGTGATACACCATGTAACTCCCTCTTCTGGGTCCTCAAGAGGCACTCAAGTAAACCTCAGGATTCCTTTTTAAGGTTCTTTGAAGTCTGGTTTGTTTCTCATTTATGCATCTCAACACTGAGACAGGCCTTAAGGGAGGAGCTAAGGGGCCCAGATTCTTATAATACATCTGAATATGTTCTCATAATATATATAGAATTGACGTGTACACCTTACTCAAGATTCAACCCACAAAGAAGCCTGTTCCACCCCTATCATGTTTCATCACGCATTTGCCTCCTAGCTGGATATTTTGCAGTCTTTGCAGAAAGTTTAACCGTTTAAACCTTCTTCCCGAGCTGAGGCAGCTCCCTGGCACACTATCACATTTGTTTATTTGAAATGGAAAGTTGGGATTTCCAAGCCTATTTTTATTTGATTTTTTATAAGTAAAGAATTAAGCTTAGACAAACATAACCCAGTATATTTTATTCTTTCCTGCTCCTTGCATCCAACCTGTGGTCCCATTTCTCTAAGGAAAGATTCTTTTATTGTCCACATTGTCCCACCCATACTACTCCCTTCTTCACTATTTATAAAAACACTGCAGGGAAATTAAAACAAGAAATGTTATTTTCCTAAAAAACTAAAGTATATCTGAGCTTAGGCAAATGATGCTGTTTTAAATGATATTGGAAACTCAGAACCTAGTAGAATGTTTTGCAGGCACTGTGTGAATGGTTAATTGTGGTGATGGAAAAGACAGAGAAACCCACCTACTCATCAGAAAAAAAGCAAAGAAGGAAAGCCTTCTGTTTACAGACTGCAGACACAGTTCAGGGACTAATGCTCCCTCTGAATATGGATTTCAGGAAACTTCAAATCACCCTTCATCTGCGGGATTTAAGCCCCCAAGGCCGGGACATCTATTTTTCACATTTGATTTGGGCTGGGACCTGGGGCTGAAATCAGATATCATTACCCCTTCTCCCCACTACACTCCCCTGCGCCTCTGTAACTCTGTTATTTCTCCTATTAACATCTCATCAACATCGGGCAGGTGCTTCCTGTAGGGAGGTTCTTCATTAACAAGTTGTCAGTGGGACAAAGAGTCAGATTCCCACCGCTGAAAGAAATTGGCACGAGACCCGCAGGAGGAGGCAGAAGAGCAGTCTGCCAAATGATTACACTTTCTATCGGGTCTGTCTTCCTATCAGACTTAAATTTGGACTCACCTATCTGACTTCCGAAAACTTTCCTGTAACTTCCTCCTTAAGCAAACATTTGCTCTCAAATTAAATCTATTTTTATGCTCAATGTAATATCTGAATCAGCAGTTTTTAAATACTCAATATATCTTTAAATGCCAACAGACAACAAGTATAGCAGGTGTTTAATTGTGGTTTAAAGATCCACATTGTTCACATTTTACAATCACAATTAAAATTAAGCAATAACACCAAAGGAGTTCCGGTATACAGCAATAATACTTACCCGTATAGTGAAATTGATAAGGATCCAGATATAATGATGCCCATTGTAGTAACCCTGTGGTGACTGATTGCTATTCTGTTGTTAGCAAACAACCAAGAAATACTTTATTTTTTCAGAATTATCAATTTGTTTCTAGGGTATGTGAACAATGGAAACCTTAAGGGAGAATGCAATAGTTAGTGAGGTATTAAAACAGTTATATAACTAATAAAAACACTAAATCAACTTAGATATGCAGCAGTGTGTCATTTCCATTTTAATAAAAAAGTACATTATTCTCTTCCCAAAATTACAAAATTTTATTTTTTTTAACTCCGTGCCAACATATTTGGAAAGTAAAAAAGTCATAAATCTATGGTTTCTGGAATTGTCATTTATGTGATTCTCTAGTCCTTAAAAAAGATAGCATAAAAACAAGCATTTTCATAAAACAATCGATTTGAAAAATTATTTGCATTCGCTGCTTGCAATTTTTTTCTTTGGGAGGGTGGAAGAGGGAGCACAGGGACTTATAAATAAAACAATTTGATTTTCATAGCATCCCTGTATGCTGAGCATTAAGATCGCTAGATGTGCCTGCTCAGAAACGAGGTGTGCTGGGACACTTTACTGACGCATCCTTTGCTTGCAGGCTGCAGAGTAACAAAAGCTCAGGTGGAGGATCAGACTCCTGTTCAATAAAATCCAGGCTTGAGCCAGATGGAAGACAGTCGGGAAACCAAGCCAGGGCTACAGTAGGCTCTCCTATTTGTAGGCCTGAGCTGCCTTAGAACTTGTCATTCCAAAGTGGAGCAGAGCTGGCTATATCTATCTTAAATCAAGAAATTTAGGTACACACATTTTTTTTGTCTGAGAACATAGAGACAGGCTTATCAACCGGGGCCACAGGGTGGTTTCCAAGCACCTTTGACAATTTTCATGAGTTTATCGCCTGGGTTGCTAGTGAACATCCTCCCATAGGGAAGAGCCAAAAGTAGCTCTTGAAAGAGCTAGATGTAGGACTTTAGAACTACCAGATCATTTGAGAAGACCTGAAGAAAGAGGAAGAAACAAGAGGAAGAAGGCCAGAACCAGAAAGAAGTTGTGAATTCATCCATGGCACTGAGTCTCATTTTTCCACCAAAGTTCCCCTGGAACAGTGGTCTCTGCCCTGCCTATGTGTTAGTATCCCAAGGGGAGTTTTAAAAAGATAGATAGATAGATAGATAGATAGATAGATAGATAGATAGATAGATAATGATAGATAGATAGATAATGATTGATTGATGATAGATAGATAGATAGATAGATAGATAGATAGATAGATAGATATGCTCCAGTCAAAGCCAGTTGAAAATGAAGCTCTGGAGATAGGGTCAGGTCCTTTGTGGGTGATTCTGACACATGAATGCACAGCACCAAGGATCTTGGAGATGAGATCTTATTATCTTAAAATGTGTGCACATTTTGTAATTTGATTCAATAAAGCATGTTGTTTGTTACTGATATGGGTTTCCTTTTCTTCCAAATATTCAAGTCAAATCAATGAACCAGGAAGATGTGCCATAATCATTCCGTGATTGATTCTACTCCTGAGAGTGTTACGAATGCCAGAGAAGCAAGGCTCTACCTCAGCATAAATGAAGAAACTGAGGCTCAGAGAGGTAAAGTCCCTTGGGACTTCTGAGTATTCCCTACCATCTGCTCCTTTGTAACATACGTAAAGGGCAACTTAGTGATGAAAGACTCTGGATTCCTTTCAAGAGAACATAAGGAAATATGAAATGGCTGGAAAGTCTGATAAGAGAACACCCTAACAATGATAGTTACAATTTACTAAGCCCCTGCTAAATATCAGAAATTTGCATATTCATGCATTCATTCTGCAAATTTTATTTGCTATTAGTACAGGAAAGGCACTGATCTAGCCACCTGGGACGCAACAGATATCAACCTGAGACATGATTCCTGATTTCTTGGATCTTCAGGCAACAGGGGGAAAATGGCATTAATCAAAAATCATAGTAAGAGGGAAATAATCAGGCCCTGTGATAAATGCTCTGAAGAGAATGTGGTTCCACAAAAGCAACAAAGAAAGCTGATCTATATAGTAGACACAGGAAAGGAAGGGACACCTGAGCTGAGAGCATGAAGAATGAATAGGAGTTCACCAAATGGAGGAAATGACAGAGTGAAGAAAGAGCATCCCTCACAGAGAGAACAGTATGTGTAAACATCCTACAGTGAGAGAAGGCAAAGCACTCTGGAAGACTTGAGAGAGGGCTGGAGGGGCTGAAATGCAGAGAGCGGGGGGAGCAGGAACACACTGAAGAGGCATGCAAAGGCCAGGCGTTTATTAGATCTCATCTTTATTATCATCTTACATGGTAAGATGGCATTGATATTCGGTTCTTATTTTATAGATGAAAAACCAAGGCATGGAGTTCAAATAACATAACCCAAGGTCACATCACTAGTGAGTGGTTGAGTGGAAATCAAGCAAATCTTCTTCCCTAGATTATTCTTCATTATGCCTTGCCACTGCTCATAAGTGCTCAGCATGGACCAAAAAAAAAAGAAAAAAAAAAGCATTAGAAGTTGTCTAGTTGCACCTCCATGTGGGTCACGTGTCTCTCTGCCTCACACCAACAGGCATCATGCTGAGGAGCTTGGACTGCAGAGTCTACCAGTGGTGAATGGAGGAGGCCACGGGAAGTTTATTCAGACAACAATTAATTTGGCCTCCGAGTAACCAAATGTAAACGAGCAGCAAAACAAGGAGGAAGAGAGGAACTATAGAACAAATAAAGCAGCCAGTGCAACCCTAGAATCTACATAGAATTTTCCATTTCTTTTAAACAACTTTTATTATATCATGAGGTTTTAGCTGCATCTAACAGAAAACTCAACTTAAAATCCTTTAAGCAATGAGGATATTGTATTATTTCACACAGCACAAGTTCCTAGGAAGAACGATTCCTAAGGTGTTTCATTCAGAGGTTCAAAGAAACCATAAGAACATTTTTTTCCTCTCTTCTATCCTTAACTTGTTAGCTTTGTCCTCAATGAGCTTCCACCATGGTCAAAAGGTGGTTGCCACAATTAAGGGTTCTACCTGTAGACAAAATAACAACCAGCCAGAAAAGAAGGGGTTATTTCTTCCTTGTGTCTCTTTTTCTCAGAGATGAAGCATTTTCCCAAACACCTCTGCACCAGAAGACTTCTCCTCACATCCCGGTAGCCAGAACTCGGTCACATGCCCACCCAACCACAATAACAATCTAGGGCAATGAGAAGACTTCACATGGCTTAGACTACTCAGGATTCACTCATAAACTTTGGATAGGGTCAACTGAAAGGCAATTATCCGAACAAAATTGAAATTCTGTCAGCAAGGAGGTAGGGAGATTTTATTTGAGTAACCAATAGCGTTGTTTCCTGCTTGACTTGCTCAGAAAAGGTCCCACCTTCTGGGCAGCAGGAATTGAGTGGCATCAGGCTCATCAGTGGTGTTCCTGATTAGTTCTATGTAGTGTAAATAAAGCAATAAACAATGGGTAGGAAGAGAACAGTTTGACTTTGCATCCCGAATCTCTTGATGCTGGGAGGAAGAGAGCAGGCCCTAGGTAGGCCTCAGAGGCAACTGTGAAGAAATTATCAGACTTGCAGTTGCATTCCTTGCACTCCAGTGCCTCAGTTAACCTGCACACACATGAGGGTCAGCAACAGCCTTAAACCCAAGGACAGACTTTAGATTATCCTAAAGTCCATTATCAATCAGTGGGATGAAAATTATCGTGCAATCATTTGGCACAACTTTTCCTCTGTTGCCATCTCAAGGGATCAGGGTAAGCTATAAACATTAATTAGGAAAAACCCATGAACTCTTGAGATGATAGCAGGGTTGGAATCACATCTGCCCATCACAATTAGCTCAGAGGACAAACGCACAGGCCACCTAGCATCTTTCCTGGGGCTTGGTAACAAATGACATTGAGACTCAACACCTAATGGATGATTCACAACCCACTTTCCAATATAAAAAGGCATCTCAGTTGCCAACAAGACCACCAGCAAACCAGTGGTCAGAGTGTTTTGATAATGTTGCATCCCCTGTTTCTGTAGACATCTTACTGCTCAAACTCCCTTCATAATTCCTATAGGGTAATTCTGGAGTTTCTGCTAAACATGCATTATGAAGTTACCCATGCATAATATAGTAGGAAATGGAGTTAAAAGCAAGGATTTAGAAGTCAGATATGGGCTAGAATATCAGCCCTGTTACTTATTAGCTGTGTGACCTACTTCATCTCTTCAATTCTCAATTTTCTCATCTATAATATGAAAAGTCTTTTAGTGAGATTGTGAGGATTGAATGAGAGATTGACACAGAGAGTATCTAACATACAGTAAGTACCAAGTAACCACTAGGCTTTATGATAGGCGAGGAGTCATGGCATAGATAATTCACCAAGGAACAGGACAAATAGCACAGGACATGTTGGAAGAAATAAACTTTCAGAAAACCAAGATCCTAGAATAATCAAATTATAGGGTCACAGAGGCGTTAAAAGAGGCCTCAGAGATAACATAAAACTACTTTCCCATACTGCACTCTAGGCTTAGTGGAATCTTCTAGTTTCCCAGAAATTTAGAGAAGCATTCCTTGAAAACTTGTAGAGGCCCATTCCCCAGTCACAATATTGTAAACCCTTGAATCCCACAGTGTGACATTTCTCACCACCACCACTCTTTAAGTTTCTATTCACGCACCCAACACACATTTATTGGGCGCATGGGCCAGATGCTATAGCAGAAACTTCAAGGACCTGATGGTTTAAATATTTGTCCCCTCTAAATCTCATGTTGAAATTTGACCCCCCAGTGTTGGAGGTGGGGCCTAGTAGGAGGTGTTTGGGTCATGAAAGGTGGATCCCACATGAATGGCTTGGTGCCATTCTCGAGGTAACGAATGAGTGAGTTCTTGCTCTATTCTTTCCTGCAATAGCTGGTTGTTTAAAAGAGTCTGACATTCCTCCCTCCCCTCCCCTACCCTCTTTCTTCTTCCCTCTCTCCCCATGTGATCTGCCCACACTGGCTCTCCTTCCCTTTCTACCATGAGTGAAAGTTTCCTGAAGCCCTAACTAGGAGCAGATGCTGGCACCACGCTTCTTATACAGCCTACAGAACTGTGAGCAAAATATACTACTTTTCTTTATAAATTACCCAGTCTCAGGCATTCCCTCATAGCAATGCAAATGGACAAATACAGGCCCCAAGCTCAGCATTTTACATGTATAATTTCTTGTCCTGATGATGACCCTAAAGATAAATACTACTTGCCCCATTTAAATGTGAAAGTACCATCCAAAAGGGTGGGTATAGCCCAAAAACACAACTGGTGAGTTTTGGAGATCAGATTTTGACCCCAGTCTACCTATGTATTGTGACAAAAATGCTACCAAACAAACTACCTGAAATATCAGTGGATTAAGCCTATATTCGTTTATTCTCAGAGATCTGCAGGTCAGCCCAGGGCCATTTGATCTAAACTGGGCTTGACTCAGGGTGACTCTGCTTCAGCTGTCCTCACGCTTGTCCTCAGCTTGTCCTCAAGGCCAAGGTTGTCCTCAGCTTCTCAAGGACAAGTCAAGGACCTTGTCCTCAAGGTTGTCCAAGCTTGTCCTCAGCTTGTCCTCAAGGCCAAGGCAGAGGCCCAGAAGAGGAACTCCAGTTGTGCAAGCATCTTTGAAATTTTTAGTCACACTATTTATGCTAACATTCAATTGGCCAAAGAAAGCTACACAGACAAACTTCAGGAGCAGGGGAATATATTCCACCTCTCTTAGTGGGAGAACTGCAAAGTCCTATGGCAAAGGGATGAAGAATTGGAGTTATTCAGATAATCCACTACAGACTGATTTCAAGGCCTCACATTTTCCTCTATCCCAACAACCTTCCAAACAAATATTTGCTGGTAGGAGTTTAACAGTGAGAGACGAGCAAACCAAAATTCTGACATAAGAGTGGCATCCAGTGGCCAGGGGTTAATTTGCAATGAGCCACAACTGCAGGCACCCAGATACAACCGTTGCTGGCTAACCACATTGCAGTGGAAGTTCAGCAGACCACAAGAAATGGCAGAAACCAGCCTGGGGTCTGGAAAAGGAGAAAATTCAGCCAACAACAAGGACAAACGGCCACCTTCCTTCTGGAAGAACACAGATGCTTCATGAGTTTTCTTCACTCTTGGTGTTCCCATCCCATTAACTCTGCTAAGTTGTTATTAGTTCTGTGCCAGTCACTCTGAGATAAGAGAAGTTCAAGGCCACCATTGTTTGGTAGGGGAGATGTATCCAAGACATGTAACATAATCAGAGGATGACAAGATCACTGAGTAGGGAATTCTGTGATGCTACTGCAAATTGCTGGGATGCTTCATTGCAGTGGTTCTCAAAGTGAACCAGCACATCAGCATCCCCTGGGAATTTGTTAAAAATGCTAGTTCTCGGGCACCATATCAGACCTCCCGAATCAGAAACTCTGAGGGTGGAACCCAGCTATCTGTGTTTTTACAAGCCCTTCAAGTGATTCTGAGAGCCTCTGTTTCCAAATAAAGTGAGAGCAGAGAGGGCATGAGGTTCCACAAGGCAAGAACAACTTCAGCTGGACCCTGAAGGAGCTGACTAGTGGGAGAGACTTTGTACACTATCCACTCTGAAGGCAGAGAAGAAGCCATGAGAGTGACTCACTTAAGGACCAGTGAGTTGTATGTCTAGATGGAGGAAAGGGTGATCCTGAGTGGTGGGAAGGGGCAGAAACAAGATCAGCCAGATCAGGAGCAGTGAGGTTGAGGAGAGTCTTGAAAAATGGACACAAAAATGCTTGGTCTTGTTGCAATATAAGATTGAAGATTTTTACCCTGAAGAGTGAAAAGGGCAGGGAATAGGAGAAACAGGGAGAACAATTCCCCCCAACTACATCCTCCAAGGGTGGGACTTTCTTTTGAAAGGTGTTAGAGGGTACAGTATGAAAGCAAGAGCCAGATGTCCAAAGAGCAATTGAAACAACAATGGTCAGATGGTGAGATCCCAAAAGGAGTCAAAGGATGTCACCTTCCTTAAGGGTCCCATGCCCCTTCCTTGGCCCTTAGTCTCACCCCATCATCTGCCCCATAACACCCCCATCATGGTACAAATCACTGGGAAAGGAACTCAAAGAAAAAAGTAAGGGAGCAATATGAAGACTGAATTGTAAGTGTGATTGACATTTCAGTTTTAGAGGAAGCTTCTAACCTTTCCTTTGAAAAAATGTCTGAAATGGCCAAAGAGAAGTAGTACATTTTTTAATTTAAATTAAAATTTAAAACCTTCACCAAACCTAAAACAAGGTTTATGGGTGTCAACGGGTTAAATTCCTATCCCCTGCCCAAATTCAGAACCAATTGAAAAATAGATACCAAATCAGGTTGACAGAGATCAAAATGCCCACTTTATTACTACATATACTTTATACATAGCATTCAATGTCTTTTCTGGGTGTTTGTTTGTTTGTTTGTTTGTGATGGAGTCTCGCTCTGTCACCAGGATGGAGTGGTATGATCTCGGCTCACTGCAATCTCCACATCCCAGGTTCAATCAATTCTCCTGACTCAGCTTCCGGAGTAGCTGGGACTACAGGCACGTGCCACCACGCCTGGCTAATTTTTGTATTTTTAGTAGAGACAGGGTTTCACCATGTTGACCAGGATGATCTTGATCTCTTGACCTTGTGATCCGCCTGCTTCAGATTTCCAAAGTGCTGGGATTATAGGCGTGAGCCACCGCACCTAGCCATATTCAATCTTTAGCTACTGATAATGCATTCCAGAATTAGATAAACTGGCCTACCCATGCCACAAACTGGCAAGATTGAAGAATGACAGGCCTACACAGTACGGAACAGAGAAGCAGGGTAGATGGGTGGTCTCTGCAGACAGGCCCCCAGAGAGAGAGAGAAAAGGCTGCACTGGTCACCCTTCTCCCTGGAGAAGAATGAATGAGTGGGCAGAGGGAAGCCAGGAGAGCCTCTAACGAAAGCTCCTCCATCTAGACACTGAAACTGGGAGTAAGCATTCCCCTGCATAGTGCCAATTACATAGGAATTTCTGCCACATTCAGCCACAGAGAAGACCATACATCCAAATTATTGACTATTATATTGCCATTAATAAAAATAAATGAGGGTTTTCTACTGACTTAGAGAGATTTCCACAAATTAATATTGAATAAGAAATCAAGATGCAAATATTTTATAAAGGATTGAAAATTATGAGTGTGTACATTCATGCATGTATATTGCTGTATGTATTTGTGTAATGATAGCCCAGAAAAAAATAAGAAAGGATACATGGTAGGTTGTTATTGTGGGTTACGTTTAGGAGAAGAGAATGGGAGAGGAGAAGGATGAGGAAGGAAGGAAAGAAAGGAGAGAGGGAGGGAGGAAGGAATGAAGTGTGCTTGCCATGAGTTCATTTATTCAATTGTTCATAAGTGTAAGGAAAATGTTAAAAATAAAAATTTTTAATATTTGCATTTATATGTTTGAAACATTGGCAACCAAGGAAATGGTATCATGGAAACTGCTGTCTATGATCCCCACATCCTCTCAGGTCCCTAGATAAGATCATTTTTCAGTCTTGTGTTTTCTGCACATCCCCTGAGCCTCATTCCTAGGGAAGTTTAAGATGTATTTACTTGGGTTACTCAAGTAACTCTATATAGAGTCAACTTTGCTGCTAGAGCCTGCCCTAACTTTGTGCCTCTGTAGTAGGATCAGGGTTCAGCCTTGCATTAAATATTACATCCCTTCCTCTTCACCAGATTTTAATAATATGGACCCTGTCTTGTTTCTCCTGGGCCATGTTCCCTGCCTGGAACCAGTCCCTTAGACACAAGACCCTTGCTTGGTTTAAATAGGCACCATTCCCACTCCAGAAACCAGAAAGTTAGACCAAAGTTCCAGTTAACATCAGTATGTTACAGCCACCCATGATCCCCCAGACTCTTCAATATCACAACCCAACCAGTGCCAAGAAATCCACCTTACCTCCTGCTGGGCCTCCCTGATGCCATCTTCCCGACAAAGACTGAGCTCTAATCAACAGTGGTGATAACTATCTTATTCACCACCATTTCCCAGTCCCTAACGCAGAACTTGGCACATGATGGACCCAAATACTAATAAACAAATGAATTAATGTATGAATAAACTATGTAACATCAGACACTCTAACAGATCCAAACCCCTGAACATATTCCCCACACCTACCACTAAGCCTGCTCTCCTAAATTCTAACTCTACCTCAGTAAACACATCTAATTTTCACATCTCAGATGCTTCTGAGTTGAGCTGATACTCTTTCTTCAGACTTTTCATCTTGAAAGATAATATAATTATCAGAGAAACTGAGTTAAGGACTTGGGGTGCTGGGGAAAACATGATGGATTTTGTTTGGATCATGTCAAAATACAATAGACATCCAAGGGAAGATGTGCTCTTATCTGATAGTGAACAGAGGAAAGATAGAAATATAGATTTGGGAGCTACGGGTCGGCGCACGCGGCCTCGGTCCGGTTGACTTTGCGGAGCCATGGAGGGCGGCTTCGGCTCCGATTTCGGGGGCTCCAGCAGCGGAAAGCTGGACCCAGGGCTCATAATGGAGCAGGTGAAGGTGCAGATCGCCGTGGCCAACGCGCAGGAGCTGCTGCAGAGGATGACGGACAAGTGTTTCCGGAAGTGTATCGGGAAACCTGGGGGCTCCCTGGACAACTCTGAGCAGAAGTGCATCGCCATGTGCATGGACCGCTACATGGACGCCTGGAACACCGTGTCCCGCGCCTACAACTCGCGGCTGCAGCGGGAACGAGCCAACATGTGACTGGCGAGCCGCGGGCGCCGCCCGGGCGCTTCATTCCATAAGACGCTGGTCTGAGAGGCGGGGGGCCCGCCAGTGCGTACTGCTCCTGCTCGAGGCTTAGCGGGGCTGCACCGCCGTGCTGGCGACAGACGGCGACTGTGTCCTCGCCAGCCCCCCCACCTTGCCCCCTGCCAGCCAGTGGCGCAGCTTGGGATATCGGCGTGCGGGGCGGCCCTGTGCCCTTCCCAAGCTGCTGGCCAGCCCATTGGCACGCGTCCTTCAGGCCGTTGTGCCGGGTCTTGCCCCTAGTGGCCCCAGGCGTCAGCCTCATATTTTCTTGGGCGGAGAACGCTTCGTCTGAGACTTTGGAGGTGGGGGTGGTCAGACCCCACCGCGAGCTGTCACCTCCCTGCCCGGTACGCGGCAACATAATTGGTGGGCAGGGCGAAAAAAAAAATAAAAAAAAAAAAAATATATAGATTTGGGGGGTCTCAAAGATGACAGAAAAAGTCATGAGGAATCGTTGCAGTCTCTGACTAGAGACAAAGAAACAAATACTCGCCTGATTATTTGTCTGATTTCTGCATATAGCCCAAAGTTCCAACTAATCTACTGGCAGTGGCTTTGATAAACTGCCTATGCTGTTCTCTATAGATTACCTCTTTACAGATATCTGTTGGCTGTCCAGCTCACTGGTCACTCTTCTTGAAACCAATAGAATTTTAAATCCCATGACCTAGCCTTTTTGCCAAACCAAAAGATTGCATTTGAGTATGTTTTTATTTTTGTAACATCTACCAACATTCACCCTAACCTCTAGAAATCATATTATTTTCAATATGTAAAAGAAAAAATGCATTGACACAGTTGTTAGTACCTGAAATCACACAGAAAAACAGGTTACTAAATTCAATTGCACCTTCTTTGACTGTCTCATGTCTCTTTTGACCCAGCATATTGAATAACAGTGTTATATCTGTTTCACTTCTCTCTTTCTATACAATAAATCCCTTGCAGGCAGGAAATACTCCTGATTTGTCTTGTATTGTTAGAGTGCCTGCTTTACTTGCAGGATGGATGAATGGATGAATTTTTTTTTAAAGGTTAAGTGGTCACTGGCTTTTATCTCTGAAGCTCTAGAAGAACTACAGATAATTCAATTTTACTAGAGGCAGCAAAGTGTTGTTTTAAGAAAAACTGATCTTTGGAGCAGCAGATTTGGAAATTATACTAGTCTCTTACTAATTATGTGACTTTAGCCATGTCACCTAATCTCACTGAGCCAAAATTAACTTATCTATTTAAAAGGGTTAATTATACCTGTACTTTCTACATTGCAAGGGCCATTGTGAGAATAAAATGAGGTAACATGAGGGAAATCATTTTCAAACCTGTGCTACAGCTCTTCTTCCTCCTTGTCTTCCTCCCCCGACTCCCCTCATCTTCTGTAAAGATGAGATTTTGCTATATTGCCCAGGCTGGTCTTGAAGTCTTGAGCTCCAGAGATCTGTCCTCCTTGGCCTACCAAAGTGCTGGGATTACAGGCATGAGCTACCATGCCTGGCACATTCATACAGGGTATTGCTATGTTGTCCAGGCTGGTCTTGAACTCTTGGGCTCAAGCAATCCTCCTGCCTCAGCCTCCCAGGTATCTGGGACTTACAGGTGCATGCCACTGCATTCGACTCCCATTCATGATTTTAAAAACAATGTCTTATCAAGCCAGAAACTGCAGTTCCAAAGGAAGGGAAGTTCCTCAAAATTATAAAGGACATCTACAAGAAAATCTATAGTTAATATCATACTTAAAAATGAAAGACTGGTTTCCACCTAAGATAAGAAACAAGACAAGGATGTCAATTCTCACCACTCCTACTCAACATTGTCCCGGAAGTCCTAGCCAGTGCAATAAGGTAAGAAAAAGAAATTAAAGTCATACAGTTTGGAAAGAAAGAGATAAAAGTATCCCATCCACCAACAACATAATTGTAGAAAATTCCAAGGAAACTTTTTTTTAAATAAAAAATAAAAAGTTTCTATAATTAATAAGTGAACTCAGCAGGATTGCACTATACAAGCTCTGCACAAGAAAATCATATTTCTTTTTCTGTAAGCCTCAGTTTTCTCATCTGTAAATTAGGGAAAATAATAAAATTTTCCCTAAAACTTAATTTTAAAAGATAAACAGTTAATGTATGCAAATAATTCAGTATAGTGCCTTGCATATTGTAAGTGCTTGATAAAAGCTGTCACTTCACTATTATTAAATATAGGAAAGCAGATATGAATGCATGTGAAGTTGATGTAAAAGAGAAATACTGGTTTTGTGGACTAAAATTTCAATATGAGGTCAGTAAATCTAGCTACCAAAAATAGCTAAGGCAATCTTAGGACTGCATTCTGAGATCTCCAGAATAAGAACATATTAAGCACACATATAAGACCCTCAACTTGAGTTCTGCATTCAGTTTTGAATGCTATAGCTTAACTGGTACATTGAGAAAACCAGTGGCCTCCTTAAGGAATATGAGCAGGAGGATAAACGTTTAGGAAACTGTGCCATGACAACAGCAAATAAGGTTGAATGGCGGTGGCTTATCTCCATTGGCTTGACAGTTGGCTTGACAGTTACACAGTAGCCCACAAATATGCAAAGATCTGTCATATGGAATGAGGTAGACATTTTCCAGAAGACATTCTGTGACCAGAAGGTAGCAAGTATACACTTATTTAAATATAATATTATAAATAACAATGAAAGATCCTCCCAAATTGGGCTGGTTACCTTGTGGGATGGGATGAACTGAAATATGATCCCCATATTTGTAAATGAGGAAAATTAAGACTAAAATTAGGGAACTTGACCAAAAGCTCAAAGCTAGCCAGTATACAACCATGATTTAAATCTTGGTCTTTTGCCTCTATATCCAAGGATTGTTATGGTCTTCATCAAGTCAAAGAGAGGGGCTAGGACTGGAGTCCACAGTTTTTGGCTCAGCTATTTAGTCAAGTGGCCTGGGCCTCATGAATGAGAAAGATGGAAGCCAAAATGCAACTGTTTTGAAGCAACATTCTAACTATGTTGGAGTTAGTCCACAGTGAGTTTAAATGCAGAAAGGTGTGGAATTTAACCACCCAGCTAGTTAGAGCTATCCACCAAATGAATGTGGGATAGGGTGATGGGGTGTGAGCAGATGCTATTGATGTTTTTTGCCGAGTGTTTGAAAACCCACTATGAATATTGATGCCAAGAGCTTGTTGCTGCCTTTTAAAAACAAACAGAAGATGGAACAGCCATTTTTTTTTTCTCAATACAAGATACTGTTAGCCAAATACAGAATTTCAGTTTGGTTAAGAAACACAGGTCCATCACACATTTACTCCTGTTGTCAAAATGTGGTTGTTGATGCTTTGGAGAGCGAACTCTCCTGAAAGTGTCATAGTAACCTCAGCATACAGAGGCCCAGGCAGCCAGGCCATATGTGTGACGATGCCTTGTCCTGACAGCTGAATCAGCCAATGAATGAATTTTTAAATAATTATTCAATCTCTTCCAACAGAAGCTCATTAGCTGCTACCATTGTCACCCTCTATCTTGCCAATGAATTGAGTTTTCAGTTCAGTAAAAGCTTAGAATTTTCCTACTCATGCAGGCAGATTAAAGCGCTCAACTAACTCAGGTGTAACTTATTTAATTCACCATCCAACTAATTACTGCAGATGCAGATAAACCAGGCTAACGGGAAAGAATCCACCTCCTAAAACAAAACAAAGAGCAAGTAAGCATGTTTCTGAATACTCAGCAAAGGCTGTGTCAGATGGCAGACATTTTTTAAAAACAAACAAAAATATGCTCCAATAACTTTGAAAATCAATGAATTATAAGGGGAAAAATATAGCATGGTCTTTGTGCATTTAGCATCTACTTGGTTCAACTTCGAATGTCATTTAACAACAGAAGTAGAATCAACTGTTTTAGTCAAGTGAAATTTGAATTCTCAGACAATTTCATTTTAAACCAAGTATTTTTGTATTATCAGTGAATAAACTGTGTAGACTAGAATCAAGGACATTTTTAAATGTGCACTCTCTGCCCTTCAGAGAAGTTAACTTCGAAATATAAACTTAATTGCATGTCTTTTACTCTAAATAACATTAATTGGATGTATTTTATTTTAGTAAAAATGTATGTTTTGAAAGGAGATAACTAAAAAAAAAATCAGACTTTGTTTTGACAGGTCATTTTCTCAAAACATATATTCAGGAAATAAGTTATTTGAGCATATGCTCTGAAAACAATAGAGAACCAATCTTAAATGTCCTGTCAATTCATTTTTTCATTTACCAAGGTTATAGAGTGAATAAAAGTGTTCTAACTTAGCAGAGAATGGTATTCTTGCCTATGCAAGAAAATCTCCATACAATATTATTCTATTTTATTAGTAACTACTGCACAGTAACATTACATTCATGATACTCCTAGTAACCCATCACTGTGAAATGATTCCGGAAATATTTTATAGCCTCATTGTACAATAACTACAACCCATTTTGAGAAGTATGGCCAAGGATAACATCCATGAGCAATAGAGAAAAGTTCAAGTACTCACTCCACCATTCACTCTGTGTGTAACCTCAATGAATCCCTAACTTTCTAAGCATCAGTTTCTTCATCTGAAAAGTAAGAATATCACTGCCCTTTTCTAACATGTAGCACAACTGAGCAGAAATAAGCCTTAATTACCCAAAATTCCATTAAAATGAGCAGGGTGTTGGAAGACTAGCCATTAAAATATTGACTCATTATCAGAGTATATAAACTCATTCATTCTGGATTTCGACATACTGTATAACAAAACAAAAGGGGATGCTTGAAATTTCGCATTTTGTGATAACCTCAAAATTCTGAACCAGGTATCAGCCTCCAATTCTTCAACTCTCTCTCTCTTTCTTTCTCTGATTCTGTGTTTTTTTGTGCAGTGAAAGTCAGTAGGCTCCCCAGTTATGGGCCAGTGAAAGAGGTGTGTTTTTAAACCCTCTTTTGTTTAAATGTACTTCCACCTTGGAGGAAGAAACCATCCACAATCTATTGCCCTGGAACATGGATGCCAGGACCCTTCCTGGAGAACCTAATTTAAAATTTCCTCAGCAACCATAACTCATGATATTTCCAAAAATGTGTTAGTGTTCTCCAAAGTTAAATCCCAAAAGGAGAACTAAGAGACAGAGAGAGAGAGAGAGAGAGAGAAAACAGGCAAGGGACTCAATAATTAAATTGTTTGGAAAACTTTACATTTTTAAAACTTTTCATGCCCCTCATGGAAATTCTTAGTTCTTCTTAGTTTAAATGAACAAATATTTGCAGAAAATAATCTATTTAAATTTGTTTAACCTAGTATTTCCCAAACACATTTGACTTTGTCCTCAAGGTAGCTATTTAGAAATCCCAATTTAGAGGAAGGCAAAGCAAGATGACAGACCAGAAACCTCAACCGATCATTCCTCCCACAAGAATGCCAAATTAACAACTGTCTACCCAGAAAAAAACCACCTTCACAAAAACCAAAAATCAGGTGAGCACTGGCAGTACCTGGATCTAACTTCATATCGCTGCAAGAGCCACTAAAGAGATGGAAAAACAGTCCTGAATCTCCAGTGTCATCCCTTCCCAACCCTGGCAGCAGAGGAGTAGTGGGGAGAGTTTCTCTGGGTGCTTGGGGACAGAGAACATAGCAATTGTGAGGCATTGAACTCAGTTTTGTCCTGTTAGAGCAGAAAGAAAAACTGGACCAAACCCAGCTGACACCCACCCACAGACAAAGCATTTAAATTAACTCTAGCCAGAAGGAATTGCCATCCCAGCAGTCTGAATTTGAGTGTCTGCAAACCTCGCCACAGACAGCTGCAACACTCTGTGTCTCCAAGCAAATTTGAAAGGCGGTCTAGGCCATAAAGACTGAAACTCTTAGGTTAGTCCTAGTGCTGAACTAGGCCCAGAGGAAGTGGACTGAGGGGGTACATGACATACGGAGACACCAGCTGGAGCAGCCAAGGGAGTGCCAGTATCATCCCTCCCCTAACTCCAGGCCATACAGATCAAGGCTCCAAAAGAGACCTCTTCCTTCCACTTGAGGAGAGGAGAGAGAAGAGTAGGGAGGACTTTTTCTTGCATCTAAGATACCAGCTCAGCCACAGCAGGACAGGGCACCGGTCAGAGTCTGAGGCCATCATTCCAGGCCCTACCTCCCAGATGACATTTCTAGGCAAACTCTGGGCCAGAAGAGAATCCATTGCCTTGAAGGAAAGGACCCAGTCCTGGCAGCGTTCATCACCTGCTACCTGAAGAGACCTTGGTCCTTGAACAACCAGCAGCAATACCCAGGTACTACACTGAGGGCCTTGGATGAGCCTCTGAGACTTGCTGGCTTCAGCACTATACCAACTGTGATGTCTGTGGGGCAAAACTTCGTCCCAGAAAAGCAGACGGAAAAGTAAATGGGATTTTGTCTTGCACCTTAGGTAACAGCACAGCCACAGTGGGGTAGAACACAAGTGGGCTCTTGGGGTCCCCAATTCCAGGACATGGCTCTTGGATGACATTCCTTGACCTCCCATGGGCCGGAGGGGAGTCTACTGCCCTAAAGGGTGAGTAATGGGCCAGGCAGCATTCATGACAAGCTGACTTAAGAGACCTTGGGCCGCAAGGGAACACCAGCAGTAGTCTGGCATTACTCCTCATGGCTTGGTGTGGCAATAGCTACAGGGTGAGGCTCCTCTGCCTATGGAAAAGGGAGGGAAGAGGGGGAAGGAATGCATCTTGTGGTTTTAGTGCCAGCTCAGCCGCAATACAATAGAATACCAGGTAAACTTCTAAGGAATTTAGCTCTTGTCCCTAACTCCCAGAAGGCACTTTTGGACCCACCCAGGGACTGGGAGTCCTTGCCACCATGAAAGGAAGGACACAAGCCTGGTTGACTTGGCCACCTGCTGACTGTAGAGCCCCGGGGCCTTAAGTGAATACAGGCAGTTGTCATGGAGTGGCTACAGCAGGCCTTGGGTAAGACCCAGTCCTGTGCTGGCTTCAGGTCTGACCCAGTGTAGTCATAGTAGTGGTGGCCACAGGGGTGCTTGTGTCACTTCACCTCCACCTTTAGCTAACTCAGAACAGAAAGAGAGACTCTGTATGTTTGAGAGAAAGCAAGGAAAGAGAACCAGAGTCTCTGCCTGGTAATGCAGATCTCCCAGATCTTGTCCAACACTAACAAGACAGTACCTCTACAAGTCTGCAGAAATCACAGTGTTACTGGATTTGGGGCACCCTCTAAAGCACAGCTTAGACCACAATACACAAGTCATTTCAAATATCTGGAAAGCCTTCACAAGAAAGACAGCTATAAATAAGTCCAGAGAGTAAAGACTACAATAAACACCAAACTCTTCAATACCTAAACACAAAAGAACATCTACTAGCATCAACACCATTTAGGAAAACATGACCTCATGAAATGCACTAAATAAGTCACCAGGGAAAGATCCTGGAGAAACAGGGATATGTGAACTTTCAGACAGAAAATTCAAATTCAAATAGCTGTGGTAAGGAAACTCAATGAAATTCAAGGTAACACAGAGAAAGAATTCAGAATCATATTAGATACATTTAACAAAGAAATGAAAATAATTAAAAAGAATCAAGTAGACATTCTAGAGCTGAAAAATGCAATTGGCATAGTAAAGAATGCATCAGAATCCTTTAATCGCAGAATTGATCAAGCAGAAGAAAGAATTAGTAAGCTTGAATACAGGCTATTTTAAAATACTCAGTCAGAAGAGACAAAAAAAGATAAAGCACAATGAAGCATGCCTACAGGATCTAGAAAATAGCCTCAAGAGGGCAAATCTCAAATGTATTGGCCTTACAGAGGAGGTAGAGAAAAAGATAGGGATAGAAAGTTTATTCAAAGGGATAATAACAGAGAACTTCTCACACCAAGAGAAAGATATCAATATCCAAGTACAAGAAAGTTACAGAACACCAAGCAAATTTAATGCAAGGAAGACTACCTCAAGACACTTAACAATACAATTCCCAAAGTTCAAGAATAAAGAAAGGATCCTAAAGCAGAAAGGGAAAATAAATAAATAACATACAGTGGAGCTCCAGTACATCTGGCAGCAGACTTTTCAGTGGAAAACTGATAGGCCAGGAGAGAGAGGCATGACATATTTAAAGTGCTGCAGGAAAATAGCTTTTACCCTAGAATAGTGTATTGGGTGAAAATATCCTTCAAACTTGAAGGAGAATTAAAGACTTTCCCAGAAAAACAAAAGCTGAGGGATTTCATCAATGCCAAGCCTGTCCTACAAGAAATGCTAAAGGGAGAACTTTAGTCAGAAAGAAAATGATATCAATAAGCAATAAGTAATCACCTGAAGGTACAAAACTCACTGGTAATGATAAATACAGAGAAAAATACAGAATATTATAACACTACAACTGTGGTGTGTAAACTACTCTTATCCTAAATAGAAAGACTAAATAATGAACCAATCAAAAATAATAACTACAACAACTTTTCCAGACGTAGCCAGTACAAAAAGACATAAATAGAAACAACAAAAGGTTGAAAAGTGAGGGAGCAAAGTTAAAGCTTAGAGTTTTATTAGTTTTCTTTTGCTTGTTTATTTCTTTGTTTATGCAAATAGTGTGAAGTTGTTATCAGGTTAAAATGTGGGTTATAAGATAGTATTTGAAAGCCTCGTGGTAACCTCAAACCAAAAACCATGTAATGGATACACAAAAAATAAAAACCAAGAAGATGTATCATATCACCAGAGAAAAATCACCTTCACTAGGAGAAAACAGGAAGGGAAGAAGGAAGAAAGAGAAACCAGAAAACAAATAGGAGCTAAAAATAAAAACAATTGAATTCATGAATAGAGAGCAGAAGGATAGTTACCAGAAGCTGGGAATAGTAGTGGGGTTGGCGGGAGGGTGCGACTGGGGAGGAGATGGGATGGTTAGTGGGTACAAAAACATAGTTAGAATGAACAAGACCTACTATTTTATAGCACGGCAGGAATAGGGTGACTATATTCAATAATAACATAATTGTACAATTTAAAATAACTTAAAGAGTGTAATCAAAGGGCAAATGCTTGAGGGGATACTCCATTCCCTATGATGTGCTTACTTCACATTACATGTCTGTATCAAAACACTTCATGTACCCCATAAATGTACACACCTACTATGTACCCACAAAAATGTTACAAATAGAAAATAAAAACAACATTTTGAAAAAGAAAATCTCACTTTAGTATTCCACCAAACACATTTAGGAAATTCTTGTTCAATTACTTGGTGCCCAGTATCACTTGAACCATTACATAGCCACTTTTAGATCACATGACAGGTTCCCAAGGGAAAGAGTTTTTCCAAGTTACAATGTGTTCTGGCCATGATTCGGGGAAATTTAACAAACAGAAGGAAGACAAGCAAGAAAGGAAGTCTACATCAAAATATAAGGACTCTTAGCCATTATATGCTAAGCCATTACAAGGGATAGGAACCTACCCAAAGAAACTAAAGCAAATAAGGACAAGTAGTAGTTCATGTATCTTCAAAATTCAAAGGTAGATTAAGCTTTGTAATGTAAATATTATTACCAGGCCTCTTCTTTTCCTCTGTGTTAGCTTCATTCTCAGTCAAGATCCTTTTCTATGGCAGTCTCTGACCACTTCAAACTAACATTCTACCAGTCCAGAAGCCCTAGAAGAAATAGTCCAGCTTCCCAAAGTTCTAGCAAAAGTCCCAGACCTGACTTGAATTGAACCAATTTTGATCACCCACCCATTCTTGAATCAATTTCTGTAGCCAAAAGAGATGAAATAAGGGATGGAGGATGGGCCTGGCAAGAAATGGTTCCCCAAAGGAATCTTAGGGTGATATTACTAGAAGAAAGTGGAATAGATGCTGGGTAAACAAAACAACCTGGGTATCCAGAATATCCATTAAAGAAGGCCTACTTGTGTGTATCTCCTTGGTATATACAGACCATAAGACAATACATTATCTACTAAGCCTCTCTGCCTCATGACGCTGTCCTGCATCCAGGACTGCCTGTGCAGACTACCACAAGAGGAGAAGCACAGGTTTGCCTAGGACTAAAGGCCACATGAAAGATAACTACACCTCTTATTCCAGGCTAGGAGGCCAGAATTGGATGCGTTTATCAGGACAGTCATGATGCTTAGCCATGATTTTTAAGTAGTCTGAGCCATGCTTCAGACATGTTCTGTAGAGGTGCTTGATTTTATTGTCAAAAAAAGTAACCTGCTGACATACATTAACAACGTGTGTGTGTGTGTGTGTGTGTGTATTCTTTCGCACCCTTACAATGAATTCCAAACTTCTATCATTCCATGAACCGAAGAGAAAATGGTAGATTTTTTTTTCATAATCTGCTGTTCTTCTGAATGCTTTAGAGATTCTGAAGTTTAATCTTAACGTAAAATGTTCTCTTATCATAAGGTTCCAGTAGTAGTGGAGAAGGGTGATGGAGCAATGCTGTGTAGTAAAAGAACATGGACTTTGGAACTAAATATATCTTCATCTACTCATTCAACACGTATTTGTTGAGTAATTAAGAGGTACCAGATATTATTCCGTGTGTTATAGATACATACATCAGCAAACAAAATACAAAAATACCTGCCGTTGTGTAGTTTATATACTGGTGGGACTTACATTCAAATTTCAGGTCATCAACTTGATCATCAGCTAACCATATAAATTTGAATATTTTTCACCTGTATAGAGGAAATGATGATCCCTTGCTTTTGGGTGAACAGTAAGAACTACATGGGATGATGCAGAACATGTCTATAGCATGTCATCTAGGACACGGGTCCCCAACCCTGGAGCCTCAGACCAGTACCAGTCCTAGGCCTGTTAGGAACCTGGATGCACAGCACTGGGTGAGCAATGGGCAAGCGAATCTTACTGCCTGAGCTCTGCCTCCTCTCAGATCAGCAGTGGCATTAGATTTAATGGGAGAGTGAACCCTACTGTGAACTGCACATGAGAGGGATCTAGGTTGCACACTCTGCTCCTTATGAGAATCTAACTAATGCTTGATGATCTGAGGTGGAACAGTTTCATCCCCAAACTGTCACCCCGATCCCGCCCCATCTGTGGAAAACTTGTCTTCACAGAACTTGTCCCTTGTGCCAAAAATGCTGGAGACCCCTGATCTATGACATGGCAAGCATGCAATAAATGGCAGCCACTCTTGTAGCTATATTATTCTAGTCTGTACGAATGGTTGAGTATCCACAAAAGAACTAAAGTAATGTTTTTGCAATAAAAAAAGAGTACACAAAATTAGATCTAAAAATCATAAATGAATTTTCCCAGTAGACAAAAAACATTGATAGTCATAATGTTTCTTTACATTATTGAGATAGTAAAAACAGCATGCAGAAACAAACGAATGAGAGGCAGAAGCAAGAATCATCGGCCATCAACATTTCCGGAACATTCACTCTTTAGGACAGTCCTCTGACCTCTGCTCGACCTCACCACTCTGCTCTCCCGTGATCTTTCCATATAGTAAATGGCATGTTATTTTGGTTCTGCCTAGCTGTTCACATCAAGAGTAAATAATCAGAGAACTCAAAGTTTAAAAAATATGGTTACTCTAAAAGAAAAAAAGTGAGAGAGAGAGAAAAAAAATGATACCATAAGAAAACTGTTTTTCATGGCCACATAACCTCAGCAATAGAATGCTAATGGTCGTTAAATACCATCCTAATCCTACAAGTGAACAGATTATTGAAAATTTCAAAGTGGCAGCTTTGATTTGAAGATTCACCTCATTGACTATCTAATTCATTCCTAATGACATAATCATTGGTGAACAGTAAACGCAATTCAGAGGGTCAGAACTCTCCTATTAGTCATTAGCTTTTATATCCAAAGTGCTATTTTACTACTGAGCTTGTATTTTACTATCTAAAAGAAGAAAGTATCACCATTTTTAAGGTGATGATTATTAAAGTGCCGCCACAAACTGCACATGGTTATTACAGCACAAATAGCTATTTGAGACATACACAAAATACATTTAAATCTGTTCCACATACAAGAAAAATTCACAAATAAAACTCAGCTAGAGATAAATTAATTACCTTATTATGTTCCACAAGGAAAACAAGTGTTAGATACCCTGCTGCATTGTTTGTGGTAAGCAATCAATATTTTACTGTCTAACCATATTTAACTTTACACGTATATTTAAATCCCTTTCTACTAGGAATTCTAATACAATACTCTAAGCATAACTCACGGCCATATTCAGGTGAATTAAAGACTCCCTGAAATACACAACACGAAGGAAGTAGTATTTCATCTGCATTTGCTTCTCTTATTTATTACCTAATCCTTCAACCCCCAATTCTCCCTACAGTTCTTTATCAATTTAAACAAAATATGTTCAATTGGACTTTTCTTAATAAGGCACAAATCTGTACACTTACCCTATCACAAACCATTAATAAAATTGTGTATAGTGAATACTTATATCAAAATCGGTTTCTAAAATGTTATGAGACCAATTAAAGAATTGTGCTTCCTTGTACTAGGCTCCTTTGAAAAGTTTGCTTGTAGATTCAAGCAGCTCAAATATTGATCGGTTTCCTGTATTCTGAAGATGGATGGGACAGAACTGTAGTGTTTGGCTTTGCTATAGTTAACCCAAAAGCCTTTTAAACGTGCCTGAGAAATTGGTAAGTGGCAAGTTCAAGAGCTCTTTAAACATGGGAAATATCGTCATACCTACTGTTTGTTTGTTTGTTTTTAATTTAAAATTTGTGATCAATGCCTCTATATTTCAAAATCCAATCATGGAGCTAATGCTAAAGACAGCATAGTGGTGAAACAGAAAACATGCATAATGATGATGCTAGGTTCATATATATATATTAATGTGATGAGTCCTAGGAAAGGGGAGGAAGGGAAACCTGTCTTTTGTGTCAACTTGAAGTTACTGGACTTGATTTATCTTATTTTGCAGTGTATAAGATTAAAGAGTAATGTTCATTTTGCCCTTACATTTAATGTTTAAATTTAATAAATGTTTTCATCTTTGTGTCCATATGTCTGCTACTTCCCTTTCTCAAATTTCAAAGTTGAATATTCTCTTAGAGCATATTTCTCAGTAAACTCTAAAATTTACACTAATATTGGATATTTCCAAGGGTTGCCCACAAATTATCAGAGAAAATCAATAAGTCAATGTCCCTTACTGTATCCATCCCAACTGTGCACAGAACCCTCCCCTATCTCATCTGGAGAGACACCAAAGAAATGAAGGGCAGTGTTTCCATCCAAAGAGGTTGAGTGGACTTGGCACCCCAATATGAATGCAAGCATTTACCCAATCATATTAGCAAAAATGGACAAGTTATTTGATAGATGAACAGGATAGCTCTGAGCAATGTCATCATATAATATTAACTATATTTTATAACCCCCAGAGGCAAAGACTGGCCCTTTTGCAGATTTTTTTCCCAAGGGTTATAAAGTTCTCACTGTAGTGCTTTTTCAAAAAAAATTAAAGATATTTTATTGGAGGAGTAAAAGAGAAATGTGAAGGTGAGCCAGGGCAGGAGGTTACTCTTTCTCTTTTCCATGTCTAAAACATACAAGTACAGATATGCCAAAAAGCCTTCAGGAATAATTCATTCTCAATCCTAACCTAGACAATGCTCACAATTATCAGATTTTGTAATTTAAAAATAACTGTAACATATTACATGAAATTGAGTTCTGAATTCTCAACCATCTAAAGTTTTCAGGAGGAAAGTGACCCAGCAGCAGTGTGTTTTCATGGCACTTGAAATAACTTCTCAGTCCTTTATCCTTTATTTACAGCAAATTTTTTTTTTGCAATAACTTCAGCAATGAAGATCATGAATAAGGGAATATGCATACCGTAAGTTGGAATCTCTCACCATCCTTTGCCAAAAAGCCTCTAACATCTGACCATATTCTATGGACTTCTCATTTCCCACCATCACTTTCCCACCATAACTCTTCATCTCTCTGTAACCCTCCATCTCACTTTAGGCTCTCTAATCTATATACATAACGGCAACTCTTAATATTTCCTCACTTTGAATTAATCCAATTAACTTTAACCCTTTTTCTGCCCCATCTGGTTTAATCCCATCTTGCTAATAAGTGAGACCAAGATATTGCCTGAAAAGTTATCATGAGTCCCAATAAATGTCCAGGCAGGATTCTAACAAATTTAAAGTGAGATGCAGCTCATTTGAACCATTTTCATAGGACTCAATAAAAAAAAGTCACATCACAGTCAAAATTGTATCGGTAAGTTATTACTTCAACGCTCCATCCATATCTCTTGGGATCTTTTTTGAAGAAATGCTCTTGAACTACTGAAACACACTTTTGTACATTCTAATGACTGAGACGTTCAGGAGTATGAAAGTCTAGCTCTTTTGCCATAAGTTGTGGAAAAGCAGCAGTTGTAAAACAAGAATTGATTGTCATAAAAAGGAATAATCAGAGATAAGAAATTTTGGCAATTAAAAATATAATTGCATTAAAACATTTGATAGAAAATATGGGGATGGAAGCAGAGTAAATCTCCCAAAACACTGAGAAAAAAAAAAAAAAAGAAATGGGAAACAAACACAGAATCACTTGAAGAGATCCATGAATGAGATACAAGAAGAAACTAAGAAAATAAAGGAAAGAAAACATTGGAGGCAAATTTCCACAAGCTGAAAAATGACAGAAGCCATGATATTAAGGGCAACCACAAAGTGCCTAACAGGATGACTTTAAGAAGAACCATCTCTAGTGATAACTTGACAGTTCGTATCACTAAGGACAATACAAAGATCCAAAAATAGTCACCTAAAAAGAACAGGTTATCTACATAGGAAGGAGAAGCACAAAGGCACCAGACTTCTCATCAGCAATATTAACTGCTAAAAGACAATGGAGTAGAATGGGAGGCTGGGAGGATCCAAGAAAAATACCTTCAAAAGAAAGTATATTTCATTGCAGTCATTTTAAAATAAAGGAGGAGGTTGAGATTAGCAACTAAATTCAAACATATGTTTATTTTCTCATGGTGGAGAGGGAGAAAGAATGTCAACTGGAAACTCCAAGAAATGTTCTTGACTGGGAATTTCTCTTAGCCTCAGGGGACTGTCTAGCCCCAAGGTTTTGTTCCCTGTAGGATTGTCTAAGATCTCAGTTGCAACCACCTTGCACATCAGCTTCTTCCTCTGTCCAATCCTACCTTCGCTACAATCTCTCCTTCCTTGGTTCCTTACAATCTTTCCTTTCTCACTTCTTTATGAGTAAATCTCCCAAGAGCACTCCCCATGCAATTTTCCATCTCGGAGTCTGTTTTCAGGGAACCCAATCTAAGACACATGTGTAAAGTCACAAAGGTGGAAGGGGCATGGGCGTTCAGAAGATTGCATACAATTCTTTATGACTGGGCAAAGGATTCATGTGGAGAGCTAGAAAGAGAAGAAATTAAAAGACATGTTATTTTGAAGCAAAATTCAATGAACACATATCCCAGGTGGAGAGCTATGCAACAGGACTAGAGAGTAGTTGTTCCAAAATAGAATGAGAGGTCAGGAGGATCCAAGAAAAATATCTTCAAAAGAAAATACATTCTTTCCTTTTACCAGTGAGTGATGGCCAGTGAGTGGTGAAGTATGAATAACACACTATGGAATCTGCATGCAAAGCCTAAGCTCTATGACCCTGATTAGTTAACCTCTCTGAACCTCAGTGTCCTCATCTGTAAAATGTCCAAAAAATCATCAACTCTTGTGAGAAAAATGAGATAGTATCTATGAAAATGCTTTGTGATGAGATTCAAATGTAAATTATTATTAACAGACATCAGCCTATAATGTTTGAACATGGTTTCAGGCCTGATAAAGTAGACTGACTGTAAGTCTATTTATAAGAACTAAGAGAACTTCATCCTAGGGGAAAAGGGAATCAGATATGCATGACAGTCTGATAACAGTGGTTATTGGAGGAGGGAGTGAGTGATTCTGAGTTATGAGTTGTCACCTGGATTTGCTTACCCTACCCTCACTTTCCTCCACCTCCAGTCCCCATGAAATTCATTTGTGTTTGTGGTGATGGGGGATGGGGAGAAGTGGGGGGGAAGGAGAAAGAATCAGGGAGGGAATGCTATGGATAAGAAAAGGAGAGAACTATCGCAGTAGAACTCTTTAAGACAATTGGCACAAATAGCTCTGCTTCATGGTATAACCCAAAATTGGGAGAGAAACATTCTATCTACTTCTGCCAGGAATATGATGTGGCTCTGGCATCCTAAGGATTCCAGAAAGTATGAGGCACCATTGCCACCTAAGAACTCCCACACATCAATGGCAGTGGTGCTTAGCAACAAAGGTGGAACCCATAAAGGGCAGCTCGGCTGTGGGCCCAGTGAAATGTCAGAGTGGTGGAGGCCTAAGCAGAAGGAGGCCAGAGAAGAAATGGTAAGAAAATGGGCGCCATATGTGGTACTCATCAGAAACCATGTGGGACTCTCAACAGTAAATGCAGGACCTTTTCCAGAAGTAAAGGTCTTGCAATTACAGATGAGAGGAAAACCAAAGAAATACGTGTTGTTACTGCTAATGTCATGCCATTTCAACCAGGACTTATGTTGCCTAGGGAAACATAATAATTACTATTATTATTTACCAGACAATAGCAATCTGTATAAGAAAATGCCTTTCATTTCTTACTTATCATTGCCTAGCCTAATCCCCTGCAAAAATAAATTTATGACTACTTCATTGTATCAGGTTTTCCTAAAATTAGAATATAAAAGATATTACATTAAGGCCTCACTAATGGCACATCAGATTCACTATCAAAGGATGACTAGTGAATTAAGCGAAAGTCCAAAGACGCTGGAATGTCCCAGAAGCACTCAGACGTCCATGTGTATCATCTATAAACGTATCTAAAAATTCCTCTAGAATTGATAATATTTTCCATCTGCAACATCTCCTTCGGGGGGTAAATGTCATATGCTACTACCCTTTGGGTAAACAGCGTATCTCTCCCTGAGCCTGTCTGTCTAAAACTCTAAAGAGTGTTATTTATCATCAAGTGTGTCTTTCCACAAGGCATACTGGGTATCCACATTTGCTAATCATTCACAGTATGCCCTAAGCTGCACTAAAACCTGGATCAGTTTCTCCTGTTCAGCCATAGTGAGTTACAGCTGATGTGGTACTTCCTTCTTACTGATGTTGCTGACAACAATGCACATTGACCTCTATTATTAAAAAAACAACAACAAATAAAATTTTGTACTCTAATCATATTCCCTGCAGATTCAGAGAACACATCGAATTATTTATCTCCTTATCATTAAAGTATTTGTCTGTCCCAAGTAGAACTTTTGCCAGTGAAATCTCATCTGTATCGTTCTTGACTAGACATCCGGATTCACTCGAGTTTGCGGTCACTCTTTTCAGAAAGTTCATATTGAAAATAAATAAATCATAAATTTGAAGTTTGGAGGATTGTTTTGTTTTAGGGTGTAACGGGAGCTTTCAAATAATTACATAAACAAAAAATGTTTTTAAAATAACATTTTCTATGTCTTTTTTTTTAGCTGAGAAAAGTCCTAATTATTCTCTCCCATTTAACATGTCTTTGCAAAAATATCTGAACTAATTTCTTGCAATAAACACAGTTAAACTCATTGTTCTTCTCAGATTTTTTTCTCTTGCTAAAAATTTTCTTCAATGTGGAACAATATTATTGTCCTCAACTATAACACGATCTATTTCTCTGGTGTCTTTTAAGCTGTTTATCATTTGCTTCTCTATTTCAGATGGAATTAATCTTCTAAAAACAGATTACACTCTAAGATGTTTTACAGCTAAAAGCTCCATCAAGACTTTTTCACAACTTGTTAATGGAACAAAAAGCAAGCAGGTAACTGCATTCCAGGTGCTGTAATAAATGCTTACCACTGCATTTGCTGAAGCCATCAGTGTTGTTTCACAGATATGTAGGAAGGCTTTTTGTTTCATAAATCATTGAAATATTCAGAACCTTTTGTATGAGCCAGAGATATTCCTAGAGTGTTTAGCATCAATAACAATGAAAACTGGCATGACAACATCTTAAGCAATCTAAAATATTGTATGGGGAGTTCCTGCCTGCCTTTCATTGTAGGGCTACTGAAAATAAATTCATTTCATCATCCCTCAACCAACACACACACACACACACACACTACCACCACACACACTAATTGCCACCACTTAGGCAACGTATTACTTTTAGGGCTAAATTCTGCCTTTTTCTTTGACAGAGATACTACAACTAGATTTAATGCATAATGAAAATTTTAAATTTCAATTGACTTATACCCAGTGGATCTAAAACACAAATTAATTGAACATATTATGCATTATGTGTGAATTCAACTCAGAGTATTTTACAATGGAAGATCCTGCTCAGTGACAGCTTCTTATTGGCAAAATAGATAAGTTCCTATCAAAAGATATGAACTTGGCCTTAGTGAGACTCATTTCTCTACTTCAAGTTGATCAGGCCAAGACTCTTGAAATCATCCATAAGTTCTTTCTTTCACACCAACAGCCCTAGCTAATTTAATAGAACCAGAATCCATTGACTCCCTATCTCAACAGCCGCCATCTGATCCTAGAGTCTTCAAGTTGGTCTCCCAGCTTTCCCCTTTATTCCTCTATAAACTATCCTATACCCAAAGCCAGTATGTTCCTTTAAAAATATAAGTCAGGGCCAGGTGCAGTGGCTCACACCTACAATTCCAGTACTCTGGGAGGCCGAGTTGGGTGAACTGCTTGAGGTCAGGAGTTTGAGGCCAGCCTGATCAACATGGTAAAACCCCATCTTTACTAAAAATACAAAATTTAGCCCAGCATGGGTGGCAGGCACCTGTAATCCCAGCTACTCAGGAGGCTGAGGCAGGAGAATCGCTTGAACCTGGGAGGCAGAGGTTGCAGTGAGCTAAGATCACCCCACTGTACTCCAACCTCAGTGACAAAAAGAGAGACTCCATCAAAAAAAAAAAAAAGAAGTCATATCATATCACTCTTCTGCTTCACCCTCTCCAGTGGCTTCCACCTCACTGTGAATAAAAAACCAAAGACCTTATCATGGCCCAGAAAGCCCTTCATGGGCTAGGTCCCCATTGCCTTTCTGATCTCATCTTCTACCACCCTTTCCCTCATTGATTCCAATCTAGCTACACTGGCTTCCTTTCTGCTCCTCAAATACTCTATGCTCCCACCTCCCATTCTTTCCTCACGCTCTTTGCACTTGAGATACCCTCTGCCGAGAATAAATTTCTGCCAGATATCCATTTGGTTGGCCTTCTCACTTACTTCAGAACTCTGCTCAAGTAGCACCTTACCCGAGAGGTCTGATCACCATATAGAAAAGAGCTTGTACACCAGATCCAATTTATGTGCCTCCTCAGATTCACTCTGTCCTACCTGTTCCCAGACATCAGTCATTTGCCCTACTTCCCAGATGGAGTAGCCCCACCAAATGCAATTAAAGCTCTGCAATTCTTGTGATCAAACCCCTGGTTGACACCTTCATCTGCTCATCTCTTAGCTCTGCTGGCTGAGTCGGCTTTCCCCATGCAGAGAGTCAGCCCTCTGTAGCTCCTGAGTCCAGGTCCAAACCAGCTTGGCCCATGAAGGTTCTGGCCTTCCCAACAGCTTCCCAGAGAGACCAAATAGCACCAGCCAGAAGTGGAACATCATGTTAGGGAAGCTTTGATCAGTAAGAAACAAAAGACGGGAAGACAGCAACATAAATTGCCCTTCTTTCCTCCCTCCAGCAGAGTTTTAAAGCACAAAGGTCCATATAGCCTCTGGAAATGTCCTTAGTGACCAAGCAGTCAACTATTCCTTCTGGGGCTGTGACCAGTTCCAAAATGCTCCACCTTTTATTTGTTTCTCTGATTCCCTGTTTTATGTTCCCTTTTCCTCTACTTTTGCTGCCGTAGAATCACATCTCCTAAAATTTTTAGGATGCAAGGTGTGTATCTCAGGCTCTGTGTTTTAGAGAATCTAAGATATGCTTACACACACACACTCAAGCTACACTCCTGATTCTGCTTTATTTCTCTTCTCTGTTTATCACTTATCTTTGTGTCTATTGCCACCAGTAGAATGTAAACTCCATGAGAGCAGAGACTATTTCTTTTGCTCACTGCTGTTTTCCAATGCCTATAACAGTGACTCACACATAGTGGGCATTTAATAAATATGGGTTTAGGGTCAGGCACAGTGGCTTACACCAGTTATCCCAACACCTTGAGAAACAGAGGCAGGAGGCTTACTTGAGAAGTTTGAGACCAGCCTGAGAAACATAGCAAGACCTCATCTCTATGAAAAAAAATTTATTTTAACTAGCTGGGCAGGGTTGCATGCATCTGTAGTCTCAGTTACTCAGGATGCTGAGATGGGAGAATCACTTGAGCCTGGGAGTTCAAGGTTGTAGTGAGCTATGATCACGTGATTGCACTCTAGCCTTGGTGACAGAGGGAGACCCTGTCTCTAAATATGTGTGTGTGTGTGTGTGTGTTTAGACAATGAATAAATGAGAATTTTGTTTGCAAGTGTGGAATTATGCACCATTTTACATTCAAAATAACAGAAACTTAAGGAGTTCAGGTTTTTATTCATGACCTAGTTTTTTATGTCAATGTTTCTACATGGAATATTTCCTGATCTTTTCACTCTCCTAAATTTCACCAAACTTCATTGGTTATCTCTCAACTCAAAGTTCAACTCCTCTTAAAACCCACGTTCCCTAATTAGGCTCCCTAGTGACATAAGTATTTCCTTCCATAACAGTTATTTTTTTCAGTCCCCCTAGATAGTGCACATACACCCTTACGAGTATACTTTATGCATTTTACCCATTCTCACAGAACTGCATAATATCCTAAAACAGATTCAGAAGGTCTTTAGCCCTTTCTCTACCACACACCTCCTCAGAGATATACACAAGGCTGTTCCCTCCCACATCCAAACGCCTCCTGCTAATCCTGACATTAATAATAACTACTAATTGCTGAGCACATAAAATATGCCAGGCAATGTGGTAGGCATTTAATCCTCACAAAAACCCTGAAAAGTATAAAATATCTTAAAACTAATTCATATGAAAGTATTTGGGTCTTACTATATTCTCCTCTGAGTTATTAGGCTGGATGAAGCTGACCTAGGCAACAGAAATGAATCAGTCTGACACAACTTTATTCATCAAGAAGCAAGTGATTCTATGGGAAAAGCAAGCCTACCTCCTTCCTCATACTCCTCAGTTTACAGTCCTGCCCAAATCATTGATCCATGGCTTTGTAACTCTCCTGGAATGGCTTCATGAGAATACATCCTGTCTCTTTATGTAATTTAAAGCTCCCTGAGATTAGACATGTATTTTATCTCTTGGTTGTTTCTGGAAAACTGTATTGTTTATTGAATCTATTTACTACCCAATCTATTTACTACCTCTAGTGTAAACTCTTGATCAAACACACTATAAGATAAAATCAGTAATAAGAAATTGGCCTTAAAAATTCAAAATTATCTAGAAGACCATTTAAAATATGGATTCACATATATTTTCATTAACAGTTTTCATCCTATGTTTCATCCAATAGGATCCTAAGATCCTACTGCATCTTGACATATTGGGGTTAATGATTATGGTATGCGTATACAGAACTATGCTTTAAAATAATGGTAATGATAAAATGAACCAATCACAATTAACAAGCTACTTCAAAAATAAGAAAAATGAGAAATAATATACTCTAAAACATAGAAACAAGCCTCTGCAATTTTTTCAAAGGTGTTTAAATTAAGTAAAACTCAGCCCTTTACTTTAAAAGCTGTCGTTAAACATGTAAAGTTTCCTTTTTTTTTTCCAGACAAAGTCTTGCTCTTGTCCCCCAGGCTGAAGTGCAATGGCACGATCTCGGCTCACTGCAACCTCCACCTCCCAGGTTCAAGCAATTCTCCTCCCTCAGCCTACCGAGTAGCTGGGATTACAGGTGCCTGCCACTATGCCCGGCTAATTTTTGTATTTTTTTAAGTAGAGACAGGGTTTCACCATGTTGGCCAGGCTGGTCTCAAACTCCTGACCTCAGGTGATCCCCCCGCCTCGGTCTCCCAAAGTCCTGGGATTACAGACATGAGCCACCGTGCCCAACTGTAAAGTTTCCTTTTAACAGTGAAAATCAAAAGGCTACATATTATTATGAAATTCTAATTTTTTGCTTTGGTGAATGTTAAAATAATACATGCAAAATAATTTCACACAAACTGAAATGGACACCTATGTCAACAAATACAGGATTTTTTTAACCAGTTTAAAATCTTTCAAACAAGGAAGTTCAGCAGAATTTGAGTCCATTTTCATAACATTTATAGAAACCATTCCTGAGATTTTATTTTAATCAAGAATTTGGACAAATTCTACTGTTTTACCAAATTTGTTATGTAATTTGAATGGGTCCAAATATTTCTTTTTTACCAAGTCTCAGCATATGATTTTCGCTAGGTTGTGTTTCAATAATGAAATATATGAAGAACTGTACTTTTTTCAAACCGCCAAAGGTAAAATATGCAGATAGGATGTATTCCCAGGAGTAAATAACTTCTTTAACAGTAAAGCTGTGTAAGAAACAGAGCGACTCCTTTGACCAAAATTTTAAAAGGATTTGGCTAAGTTTCCTGAGACAGATCACATGTGACATCCTGCTATATACAGGCAAGCATTTGCAGTTGAGAAATTGGAGCCAGAAGTGCACAAAATATTGAAGATGTCATCAGTTTAGTTAATTTTATTTTTAAAAAAACTTTAAAATATAGTCAATTTAATTGTTTAGAATAAATTGAGAGGGGAGTAACACTTAATTTATATTTACTTATGGAAGTATTTTCTATGGCACAGAAGTTTGCTTGTGGCAAAGTATTAAAAATTAGAACCAAAAAAATATATTTACAAAATAGACAAGTGTTCCAAATATGCTAACTTGTCTGTGATGGCAAGGGGGCTATCCATAGCATGCATGCTATGTTACCTCTCAAGCATTTTTTTAATATTAATAAACATGGTGGAGCAACCGGCTTGAGCGATTGGAAACAAGATGCAGGACCCCAGCGCAGATGCTGAGTGGAATGACATCTTACCCAAAAAGGGTATGTTGCTCCCCAAGGAAAGTCTGAAACAATTGGAAAAGGAGGTGGAAGAGGAGCAGTGCATCCTCTAGCAGTCAGTGGTGACAACATATAAAGATAGGACTTTGAGAGAGCTGGAGGATCGTGAAGATGAGTTTAAGGAGAAGGATGAACGTGCTATTGAAAGGTAAAGACGGCAGAGACTGGCTGAGTGGAAAGCATCTAAACTGAAGAATAAATTTGGAGAAGTTTTGGAAATCTCAGGGAAGGATTATATTCAAGAAGTTACCAAAGCTGGTGAGGGCTTGTGGGTCATCTTGTGCCTTTGCAAACAAGGAATTCCCCTCAGTGCCCTGATAAACCAGTACCTCAATGGAGTTGCCAGGAAGTTTCCTGATGTCAAATTTATCAAAGTCATTTCAACAACCTGCATATCCAATTATCGTGATAGGAATCTGCCCACGGGATTTGTTTTCCTGGAAGGAGGTGTCAAGGCTCGGTTTATAGGTCCCCTGGTGTCTGATGGCATGAACCTGATGAGAGATGAGTTGGAGTGGAAACTGTCTAAATCTGGAGCAATGAAGCTGGACCTGGAGGAAAACCCTAAGAAGCCGATTGAAGACATGTTGCTGTCCTCAGTGCGGCGCTCTGTCCCCATGAGGAGGGACAGCGATTCTGAGGGTGACTGAGGCTGCAGCTGCTATCACATGCCGAACTTTCTTGTAACAAATTGTCTGGATTTTTTAAAAAAGGAAAAAGCAAGAATGAATCCTTCTGGTTTTTAGCTTTTTTTAAATTATGTTTCAAATCTTTACATTTTAGAAATAATCATTGCTGGAACTGTTACATTTTTTGGAACTCTTTTTTTAAATATAGTATTTCCTCTAAAAAATTAAAACAGCTATTGGTATGGAAAAAAAATACAAAAAAACCTATCCCTTCAAGGTGAAAGTTAATATTTCAACAGTGAATTAGAAAGAATTGTTATGTGATTTGGATGCAAAAGCAAGATAAGTGCAATCATCATCAATTTTTTTTAAATCTCCTATCAGTATACTCTAAAATTTTGGAAACAAGATTTTAAACCAGTTTAAAATTATTTTAAACAAAAAAATTTAAATGGAATTTGAACCCATTTTGGTAACAATAAAGCAATGACAATATTGCCTAATTGTCTGTGAGAACTACTGACTGACATCAAAGAAGATGGAAATCTACTAGCCAAATTTTAACATAAACATTTTCAAAATTGGTGAATGGGAATTAGTTAAAACAGCCAGTAAGAAAATTCTTCCATTTGTATTTATATATCTTTGTGAGACATTTTTTAGTTGCGAAAACCATTACGACAAAGTGCTGAAAAACTAAATTGAGAAACACATTTGAATGTACGACAAATTTAACAAAAGTTTGTAAAATAGTGATGCATACTCAAATATAATTATAATTTTAGTGATAGCAAAACTTTTGTGCCATTAATAATTTAAATAAAATAAAACAGTGATTATCATTAGCTCAGCCTTTTTTTTTTTTTGAGAATGAATGTTGCTCTGTCACCAGGCTGGAGTGCAGTGGCACAATCTCAGCTCACTGCAATCTCCGTCTCCCAGGTTCAAGCAATTCTCATGCCTCAGCCTCCCAAGCAGCTGGGACTACAGGTTCCCACCACCACACCCAGCTAATTTTTGTATTTTTAGTAGAGACAGGGTTTCACCATGTTGGCCAGGATGGTCTCAAGCTCTTGACCTCATGATCCGCCCACCTCGGCCTCCCAAAGTTCTGGGATTACAGGCATGAGTCACCACACCCTGCCAGCTCAGGCTTTAAGGTTGTAATTGGTATAGGTTTTATGATATACATAATAGACATTGACATGGCAGTTTGTCTATAACTTACAAATGAGTAAAAATACATATAGTGAAGATACACAGTCAAAATTCTTTCACTAATGGGACCCGCAAACAAAAATTTTGGAAGCAGTGCTATTCGTGATGTATTTTGTGAACCCACAGCATCAGTGTAACATGTGACATTGCTGGAAATGCAAATTCTGAGGCTCCACCCTAGACCTACTGAATCAGAATCTCTGGGAAAGGGGGACAGGCATATGGGTTTTAACAAGATCTCAAAGTGATTATCTAAGGCATGATATAGATCTAATCAAGACACTCCTCTTTAAAAGCTGCCTGCTGCTTATGAAATTGAAGCAGGCTTCTCACCATATCATTTAAAGGCTCTCCAAATACGGCCAAGCCTCCCTTAATGGCATGCGTCCATGACTCCTCACCATGTTGGAAGCCTCAGGTATTCTTAGGTGCACGCTTCGCTTCTCTCCTCTTTTCTTCATCTGGAATTTCTCCCCAGTCCAGTTATGTCTGCTTAACCAAAACCTTTACAAGTTCAATGCCTACCTCAAAAGTTACCTGTTCTAAGAAAACTTGCATAATCTTAGTGGGAAAAAAAAGACCTACATATTCTTTTCCCCCTATTTTTTTTATAATGCCCATGGCATCTTGTTTGTTCATCTCCCCCGGACTCTATTGCATCATGCCTTATAACCATTTGCGTACTTATCTAATTCCTTCTAAGGATTGTAGGCTCCTAGAGAGAGGCTTGCTTAATCTTTCTTTACACCTTAGCTTAGCACGGGCCTGGAAGGCTCTAATTGCTGGATACAGAATTGAAATAAAATTCCACAACTGAGCTCGGCCCACAATGTCTTCTTCCTTTATCACTCTATTGGGGACACTACCTCATCATGAAGAACCTGAATTTCTCAAGAACTTTCCACATACTTGGGTCACTCACTGGCTATCTCTTCCCCTCAGATTGCATTTCTGAGTTGCACAATCTTTCCTGATCACTTAGTAATGATTGCAATTTAAACACTAGAAAGCAAATGATGATTAAAAAAAAAAAGTTTGCCATGTTTGAGGTCTTACCAGTGCCAGATACTGTACAAGGTGCTTTAGGTGGTTGTCTCATTCAGTCCTGACAAAACCTCTATTTGACAGAAATATTACCACTCCCATTTTGCCAGATGAGGAAACTGAGGAGCAGAAAGGGCTACTAGAGTAGTAAGGCCAGGATTGGAATCCAGGCTGGCTGACTACAGAACCTGCAAAATCAACCTCTCCATTACCCTGCTGAGAATAGAAGATACTACTCCACAGCCATCCTTACATTAAATCCAATCCCTAGCCCTCTTAACCACATGAAAAAGCACATGCATCAAAGTCAATCTTGATGACAATATAAAAACTATGATTTTACTATGTAAATTCAATTTAAATCTAGATCAAAGAAATCTAAATTACTCTTCATTTGGGCTATAATCTTATATTCCAAAGCTTAAATGCTTATAAGAAAGCTTTATCTAATTTAAGATTACTAGCTCAAATATAAGTACAGACTTAATACTACTTTTCCTCTAAAGTACTCAGTACAAAGAGTTCTATTCTTCCCATAGTAAAATATGTCATAGAACTCAAACTACTAGGCAATCACTATCTTTTCTTTATAAGAAAAAAAAGCTTTTGAAATATGTACCATAACCTCTGAAAATACAATTATCCTCCCAAAGAAATTAGGCATTTTTTTCTGACAAAAACTATGGGCAATTGATCTATAGTTCTTTTCTTCCTCAAAAAATTATTGTATATTGTGTAATGATCATTATAATTAAAAATTAAGATGGCTTGCAATAATTCCACCATTATTTGATTCAAAATCTTTATAAAATATTGGCATTTTCCAACATTTATTTTTCCTGTCTATGTTCCATTTAAGGCCAAATTTTCAAACCCAGCTGCCAAATTACACATATAATTACTGCATTTGCGCACAAAAATGTGATAATTGCTTACACAATTTCAGAGGCCAGCTTGAGGCTCCTTTCCAAATTTGTTTTACATGTACAGTGCGGTGTATGTAGTTTTATATGAAAATTGGAAAAGTAAAATTCATGGTTTGTCTGGGTGATGTGTGAAAATGGATACAAAATAAAGCCTTTCTATAAATGCCTGGGACTGTCTTCGTATTTTCTCCCAATAGACCTTTATAAAAGTCTTATAGAGAAGCTCAAACTTCAGCTAGTGTTGGAGCAATGGCAATGAAAGGGGATGATGCCTTAAATAGTTCAGATGCCCATTTTGTTGGTCGACATATTGTCATGAGGCATTCTTCTGTCTATAAACTGCTCCCACCAACCTAGGCAAGAAAGATAAAGGTGATATAAGGCCCGCAATCATACAGTCAGCCAAGATGACACCAGCCTCAATAGGGCAGAGTAGTTGAGCACTGGTCGCTGGGGATTTACCCTTCCAACTTTGCCTGACAGCTGATTTTACAGCTTGGCAAGCATGCACTATGGATATAGCTCATAATGGATATTCCTAGTGGAAGCTTTGGTTCAAGAAAAGGCAAAGAAACAAGACCTAGCTAGTCATACAATTAGTGAGATGATCTAAGGTATTTTTGTTTCAAAACAAAAGTGGATGGAAAATTATGGCCAGTTGCACATGAACCACTACCTATCCTCAAAAGATCTACTTTCCAAACTCAAGAATTATGAATCTGATCTCTGACTATTACCAAATATCTGACTACAGAACTGACCAGAAGCAATTAGGTCAGAAGCCTATTAAACACTGAAGGAAGTTCTATTTGAGAAATCTCCAGCTATTTTCCATAGAGGTTATACTAATCTACATTCCCACCAAGAGTGTAGAAGTATTCCCTTTTCTCAAATAACTAAAAACAGAACTACCATTTGACTCAATAACCCCCCTACTGGGCAAAGGAAGAGAAATTGTTGTATCAAAAAAATACCTTCACTCTTATGTTTATTGTAGCACTATTCACAATAGCAAAGTCATGGAATCAACCTGTGTATCCATCAACAGATAATTGGATTTAAAAAAAAAAAGGTGGTATAGAGCGTGTGCAGTGTGCAGGGGCTCTCTCTTTGTCAGTCGGCAACGCCTGCGGGGTGGTGGCTCTGTGACAGCGGCAGTGGCTGGACTCCGGTGGTGAGCGGTCTCAGCACCGAGGTGCACACTGTGCCCTTCTCCCTGGAGTACCGAGTCTTCTTCAAAAATGAGAAAGGACAATATGTATCTCCATTTCATGATATTCCAATTTATGCAGATAAGGATGTGTTCCACATGGTAGTTGGAAATACCACTCTGGTCTAATGCAAAAATGGAGATTGCTACAAAGCACCCTTTAAACACCATTAAACAAGGTGTGAAAAAAGAAAAACTTCGTTATGTTGCGAACCTGTTCCCATATAAAGGATATATCTGGAACTATGGTGCCATCCCTCAGACTTGGGAAGACTCAGGACACAATGATAAACATACTGGCTGTTGTGGTGACAATGACCCAACTGATGCGTGTGAAATTGGAAGCAAAGTATGTGCAAGAGGTGAAATAATTGGCACAAAAGCCCTAGGCATATTGGCTATGATTGACAAAAGGGAAACCGACTGGAAAGTCATTGCCATTAATGTGGATGATCCTTATGCAGCCAATTATAGTGATGTCAATGATGTCAAACGGCTGAAACCTGGCTACTTAGAAGCTATGTTGGAGTGGGTTAGAAGGTATAAGGTTCCTGATGGAGAACCAGAAATGAGTTTGCTTTTAAGGCAGAATTTAAAGATAAGGACTTTACAATTGATATTATTAAAAGTACTCATGACCATTAGAAAGCATTAGTGACTAAGAAAATTAATGGAAAAAGAATCAGTTGCATGAATACAACTGTGTCTGAGAGCCCCTTCAAGTGTGATCCTGATGCTGCCAGAGCCATTGTGGATGCTTTACCACCATCCTGTGAATCTGCCTGCACAGTACCAACAGATGTGGATAAGTGGTTCCATCACCAGAAAAACTAATGAGATTTCTCTGTAATACAAGCTGATATTGCTGCATTGTATTCATCTGGATGGGAAAAGTCGTAGCTTTTCAAAGCTTTAAATTTGTAGAACTCATCTAACTAAAGTAAATTCTGCTGTGACCAATTCAATATACTCAGAATGTTATCCATTTAAAGCATTTTTCAAATCTCAACTAAGATAACTTTTAGCACATGCTTAAATATCAAAGCAGTTGTCATTTGGAAGTCGTTTGTGAATAGATGTGCAAGGTGAGCACATATGGGATGTATATTTTACCATATGTCAGGAAATAAAATTTTTTGCTGGAATAAAGTGGTATATATACATCATGGAATATTATGCATCCATAAAAAAGAATAAAATAATGTCTTTTGCAGCAACCTGGATGAAGCTGGAGACCATTATCCTAAGTGAAATAACTCAGAAACAGAAAATCAAGTACCACATGTTCTCACTTATAAGTGGAAGGTAAACAAACGGTACACATGGACACAAAGATGGAAATCATAGGTACTGGTGAATCCAAAAGAGGGGAGACTGGGAGGAGGGTGGCGGTAGAAAAATTACCTATTTGGTATAATGTTCACTATTCAGGCAATGGCAACACTAGGAGCCCAAACCCTACCATATGCAATACGTCCATGTAACAAACATGCACGTGTACCCCCTGAATCTCTAAAAACAAAAAATAATTGAAGGACGTTCTCCTGCCAAAGGCACCCTGAAAGTATCATATTATCCTCCTCAATGGCTAGTTGAAATAATCATAACTAACACTTCCTGAGCACTCAATCTATGTTAAATAATGTTCTAAGAATTTTGCATGCATTCATTTCCTCTTTGCCTGCTTACTAATTTTAAGAGGTAAGTACTATTATTGTCTTCATTTTGCATCTGAGGAGACTGAAGCACAAAGAGTTTAAGAAACTTGTTGAATGTCATACAATTAAAAAGTCACAAAATCCAGTATTAGAACCCAGGCTTACAATTAAAAAGTAGCAAATCCAGTATTAGAATCCAAGTATACAATTAAAAAGTAGCAAATCCAGCAGGGCGCGGTGGCTCGCGCCTGTAATCCCAGCACTTTGGGACGCCAAGGCAGGTGGATCATTTGAGATCAGGAGTTTGAGACCAGCCTGGCCAATATGGTGAAATCCCGTTTCTACTAAAAATACAAAAATCAGCCAGACATCACTACGTGCCTGTAATCCCAGCTGCTCCGGAGGCTGAGGCAACAGAATCGCATGAACCTGGGAGGCAGAGGCTACAGTGAACCGAGACTGTGCCAGTGCACTCCAGCCTGGGTGACAGAGTGAGACTCTGTCTCAAAAAAAAAAAAAAAAAAAGCAACAAATCCAGCATTAGAACCCAGGCATTCTGACTCCAAAGCCTTTACTCTTAGCCCTAATAACATACTGCCTCACAGACAGAGCCAAGGAAAAAAGTGGACAAAGAATAGCCTCCTAAATAGAAGACCTTAAGCAGCCAGCATGACCATCCAAAGAATTCACTACTGGAATGTAGTCCCCATCCCTTCTGTCCAGCAGGAATTATACTGTCATAGACTAATGGCCACTGTGGGTTGTTTCCCACTCTTCTCTTTTCCAAATGGGATTTTTTTTAATTAAAGTTATCCTGTTCTTTCTTCATCAGTTTATATGGATTGTGTTATAGATGGATAACGTATTATTAACAAAAATCCCTAGACTATGAGAAGTTTCAGCCAGACATGATGAAGAGGATCCCACATCACCCAGAGAATCAAAACTTGGAGCTAACACACTAAATCTTGAGTTGTCTCTAGTAGAAAAACATCGACATTTCTGAGAGTATGGACGGGAAGAAGGATTTGTGTGGGTACTGGACAGCCAGTCCCCAATAGTGAATTGGTAACTTATCCAGCAACCTATTCCCCCTTTCTAAAAATATCTACCTCTTTCTCAGATGGTTCATTGACTTTGGGCAACTGAACCTCATGGCTGGTCCAATAAATGAATGAGTCCTGATTAGTATGTGAATCAGAATAATCTTACCTTATCCTCACATCGACCTTGACATGACAGCTGGCTTAAGAATGGTAAGTAGAGGGCACGCCCAAGATGGCCGAATAGGAACAGCTCCAGCCTCCAGCTCCCAGAGTGAGTGACACAGAAGACGGGTGATTTCTGCATTTTCAACTGAGGTACCGGGTTCATCTCACTGGGGCATGTCATGTCGGACAGTTGGCGCTGGTGCAGCCCGACCAGTGAGAGTTGAAGCAGGGGGAGGCATCACTTCATCTGGGAAGCACAAGCGGGAAGGGAATTCCTTTTCCTAGCCAAAGGAAATTGAGACACACAACACCTGGAAAATCGGGTAACTCCCACCCTAATACTGCACTTTACCAAGGTTCTTAGCAAATTGCATACCAGGAGATTATATCCCACACCTGGCCCAGAGGGTCCCACGCCCACGGAGCCTCCGTCATTGCTAACAACGCAGTCTGAGATCTAACTGCAAGGCGGCAGCAAGACTGGGGGAGGGGCACCCGCCATTGCTGAGGCTTAAGTAAGTAAACAAAGCCGCTGGGAAGCTCGAACTGGGTGGAGCTCACAGCAGCTCAAGGAAACCTGC